>NC_056733.1:349562269-349709325 GCF_019279795.1 Protopterus annectens | reverse complement strand
GTGTGGGTCTCACATGTACATCTTCACATGCTATGCTGCCTCTGCAGCGGTGTCACATGTCTGTCACCAGCAGGGCTTTCACAGGCAGGCACGGCATGCAGTGATGTGTGACAATGCTTGCACCCTCCACTGTGCTGTACACAAGCACTGCACACACAGTACGGCATGCCTGACATTTATCTGTGGTGCCTGGGACCTGCCTCCATGCTCTACAGAGCACACCTGCCAGTCCAGATTGTACAGAGATCATACCTCCCAGGCACATACCTGGACTGCAACACACACAGGTGAGTGGATCCCACATCACACAATGAGTTACACACATACTATAGTTTTTTCAACAACAAATGCATCATAGGTACTCCATGTTCAGATACCCATGTTTGTGACTGCTAGACACATTGTGACATGCGATGGTGAGTACACTGTACACCACAGGTTACATGCTGGCTGTGTTATCATACTGTACATTGCACCTCGGACAGTTGCTACTGCCATGTGCTGACAGCGACACGCACTTCCCTAGTATGGACTCCCATGTACCCACACATGCTTGGCCATGCACTACACATAGCTGGGTGACACATTACACAAGACATACCATACCTACACTACCCTCGGCATGCACCATACCTCCATGTGTCTGTGTGCTATACCTACGGACATCCCCCCTCTGGTTGATTGAACATATATGCTTCGCCGCCCTGCTAGCCACGCCCTGGACAGACACCCATCGCAGCATACATGGTACATGTGCTCAACGGCCAGTACTACCGACATCTGCTGATGGGGGGAGTTAATGGCATGGCACCCTGTCAGCCGGACAGTATACATGACTATGCTGACACATATCACAGTGCACTTCCGCTACATGTACGCAATGGTAGGGACCATGCTATTCCACACAGAGACATGGTGGTACTGGCCTTTTCACTGACACCACGGTGGTATTCATGTTCCATGCACATGTGCTGTATGGGCGCATGTGCAGGCTGTTCCACGGTGGGTATGTTCAAATGTGTGTGGTGCATCACTTGACAGTCATAGTGGGTCCTCGTGGTCCATCACATACTCCACAGCTAGCTACCCTACACATGACCGCCATACATTGCAGTGTGGGCACTCACGCAGTGTGGTGGTATGGCTGTGTTGTTTGGCTACATCCACATTCAATGTAGCATACAACAGTCACCCAGGCATTGCCAACAGAGATGTTGTTGGCAACATGCCAGCCAATGGGATACCTACCCATAATACACACTCTCACTCACTACAGGGTTCCATTCCATAGATGGACATCGCATTGTCCCTGTGGACACATACATGGTACTGCCATGCACACGTTATGTCCGAGGACACTGTCCCAATGTCACCTCCAATCTCCCTAGCTGTTATATCCTGCCAACCTGGTTGTTATGTATCTCTGCGGCAGCCCACTGAATTAACTGCTAGCCCATTCATGGACGTTGTGTACCTTGACCACCACACCACCGCATCTATCACACTACACATGGGTGGTAGTGCATTGCACGTGTGGGACTGCATTCGTACACCCATGACTGGACCATTCGGTATGGCACTGGGGCACATCCTCACATCCATGCTTCACACACTCATTGACGACCTCCATGCCTTTACTGGCACCCTTGTTGGGCCTCTGTGTGCCACAGCACACCACATCTACATGCTGCCCACCTGTCATACCATTGCATGGGTGGTTGGTGTGGTACAGAGGGTAACAGATCAGACATTATCCCCACATTGCCCTTCAGCACCATTCCACATTCTGGTAGTGGCAATGTACACATCCACCATCACATCATACCCTGTGTCTCAGGATGTTAGGCTATGTGACTGCTGGACAGGTCACACAGTGGTGCAAGCATATCATGCTACCTACGACATGTAAGGTACATGTGGCATTACACAGTCCTCAGTCATGTGGCCCCTCATGTTCACTATTTGCTTACATACACAACATGCTGTCACGGAGTAATGTCCATGCTTACATATCCCACATCTACATACCTGGCAGCATTCTAGCTCCACCAGATCATACTGCTAACAACCATACAGGTGTCGATTGTGGCAGATATATCGTGTAGATGTCATTGCATCAGATACATCACACATGGTGCATACACATCACCTTTGCATAGCGACAGTCATCCACTGGGTATCACATGGATACTGTCCCTATACATGCATATCACATTGTACATGGTTGCTGTACACACATACCCCACATGGTGCTGTGGTTGCCATATTCCACTGTGGCGTGGGTACACATCTGCAGGGCCACACATATCTGGACTATGTGTGTTGCTGGGACATTGGTAGCCTTTGTACTTGTGCCATACACACATCTACACACGGGCAGGGTTACAATAACATATTCGTGGTGTACCTTCCACAATGGCTACAACTTTACCTGTCATGGTATAGTCATGCCGTGATGTATACCGGGCTCAGACAGTTTACATATGCAGATGACAGATGGGGAACACATCTGTACTCATCTGCATACCACCTACACAGGGGTGTCCTCTACTCTGCCGTGGGCCATGTCCTCCGCGTTACTGATGCATGTAGTACTCCTACATGGTGTTTGCAGTGGGCAGGGTGAATGAAGCACTCCTGCATATGTGCACACATGCCACATTGCTTAGCATGGCCTTCTGTGTTACCTCCACAGACTAGACACACACCATGCTGTAGAACATAGGTCCTGTGCACATACCACAGGGACACACTGTGGCACTGGCCATGTGATAGCTCCCTTGCTGATAGGGTGACACATACACATGGGACCACCACAGCGGCAGTACTGTGTAGACATGCAGTTGACATCCACCTTTGCTGTTCAGTGGACACTACCATGGGGGGGTGACACTACTGTGTACATTGCACATGTGTTTACACATGGACCTGCCAGACGTCATTGTTGCACACATTGCACCTGCTACAGATCGTTTGGACATGGTTACTTGCTGTTCTTTCCATTTCGGGGGGCTATTCTGCTACTACTCTGTCCCATATGTGCAGGCCATACATATCCTGTTAATGTACATAACACTAGGCCATACCTCCATCATGCATGCTATGCCTGTGATACTGTGTATAATGTCTGAACATATCCATCATGATAGCTTTACATTACACATACTTGACATAGTCACCCCTACTGCAAGGCATACGTGCACGTCGTGCACACATTACATATGACATCGACGATATATGCCCATACACATGTGTGTTGTGACACTATACATACATGTGCTATCCCCTGCTGTGGCACTTCATTGTCGGACATCCACTGCCAGCATCAGCATGGGTGGTGGCATTGTTCTGTGTTTTAAATCCCTATGCCTGCCCTTGGGTTATCCCAGCTGTGTACATGATGTCCCACTGCTGTGCACACGGTGTCCACAGTAGTTGGTATGCTCATCGGATTACCACTACATAACCACCTTTCACCACTCTCTGCTTTATGGATAGGTATCTTTACTTACAAACACCGTTCACATACAGTGCAGATTCGTCATACATATCGTGCGTTACACACCAGTACATCTCGTGGGTTCTACATACCTTTCCTGTGTTCCTTTCCCTATTCTGTTAGAATCTCGCTAGTAAAATGTGAACGGCTCGTGTGGGAATATAGTCTTTGTTCGGTATGAACATACAGTTTGAATATCCTGGGAGTCTTCGTTATATCCGTCGTCACCTGCGGCATGTGGGTTCATCACACCAATAGCTGTTCCTCGGTGTGTACTTATGCGCATATCACCTATGCATCTCCTCCATTAAATGCGGTACGCGTCGGAACTAGGGCATGGTTCATTCCTCGTCTGGGCGTTGGTTATTTGCACTACCTTCGTGGGGATGGTATGTATTGTGTTATGTTATGTGTGGCTGCGACCACTATGTGTGGCGTCAGGTACATTTCGCTGTGGTGTTAGCCGTGGATTGTGTGTGTTGGGTATGGTATTATGTTCGACATGTGGGTGTCCGTGTCCTGGCGGCATCTGTCGATGGCGTTTTGCATTCTGATGTGTAACATAGCTGTTGTGTTCCTGTACACAATGGATGCAGGTATGCATCCGCTGCTGATAGTGTTTCCCACGCGAGATGTTGCGGGTATGCCGCTGTCATTGACTGCATGGATGTTTTTGCTGCTATTTCGGCTTCTTTCCCTTTGATATGTGCGATGGGATATATCGGCGGCTGTGCGTGATGGGTACGGGTTGTGGGCCTTGCATTTGTACATACACGGTATGCTTGTGAGTGTGCTCCATCCCTGCCTGGGGAGCTGCAAGTTACCTGTTTGTTGTTCTAGGAGTGTAGGTTTTGTTGATGTCGTCTGGTGTCGGTACCGCCTGCTTGTGTGCTTCCTGCATGTATTCCTCCGTCACATCGGTAGTATATCTGCGGCTGTTCGTACGTGACGACTATCCCTTGGCATTTTGTCACGGATATTTACGCTCATTGTGGTCCTGTACTTGGGACGGCCTGTATGCTACCGGTTGCCACCTATTCGGGTGGCAATTGCTTGTTTAACACTCGTAGAACACAGAGCGGTGTTTACGGGACGATACGTGTCCACGATCGGTGCCGGGGTAGCACATGCGTATTTCCGTGGTACATAACTATTGCTGCGTAACGTTGCCGATGTATCGTGTTGAAATTAACATGTCAGCGCCATACATACGGTCATGGTTTGCACATGCGTCCTTTGCATCTCATGTTGGCTGTACTCCTGTGGTACATTCTGGGACATTTTCGCTTTGCATCGTTTGACGTCGCCAGGTGCCTAGCCAGTGAGGAGCTGTCAGTACTACTTTGTGGGTACTGCTGTACATACGCCTGTGGTTCCTATACTGTATGCCTACACATGTAATTCCACTCCGCCTGTCACATGTCACCTACATACACATTTTACAGTGGCACACACTTTACACTCGCACAGCATAACACACGACACCCTCACCTCACACATACTGCCGCTTTCGCAGGGACGGTTGCACACAGTACCTACGTTGACCACATCGCCGGCGGCGGTGTCTACCTCCGCACTCATATCCTAAGAATATTACCCGCACATGTCCTGTTACTGTATCGTGGCCTGGCGATCATCCCGACTCGCGGATATGCATTTAGGAGGGTTGACCTTTCCATGGGTGGCGTTCCCTGCTCTGTCCACCCTCCCGGATAGTCAGGTTGTCGTTCACTATGTTTACTATGTAGAGATTTCGCGTCTTACTTCTCTGTAACCTTGCATCCCTGTGATTCCCTGTTGAACCTGTTGTACATTATATCTGTGTATGTGTACAAATATTTCTACGTGTGTAATGATATCTATCTCCATATCTGTGTATGCACATATGTACATATGTAGACACCTTGCGCCGAACGTGGCAGCATACGGCTACGCCATCTGCTGTCAGACCCGCGTGAGGTTGAGGTGTTGGCATTCCATGCTCCGCTGGCTGTTGGGTGTGCAGTGTTTGGGTGCTACCTATGTTGGAGTCACACATGGGACCGCACATACAGTACACATTACGGGTGGCCATGTTTGTGTGCCGTCCATTTCACTGTGTGTGCAGGTAGGGAGGTGTCAGTCCATGGGGCCTACACTGTCAGAGTATGTGCTATACATTCCCTCTTTGCCAAGGCATAGGCATATTGGGTACGCCTCCGTCTGCCTACTGGGGCTGGCACAGTGTGTTCATGGCGCTGAACGCCCTGTGCCTGTGCTTGCCTTGGCAGTTGTGGCAGGCTTGGTGGCCCTACACCATTATGTCCCTGCAGCAGCTGTTTCCGCAGGATCATATTATGTAGCATAGCACATACTATGAATATGTGGGCACATGTGCCTGGAGAGTACTGCAAGGCTCCACCGGATGTATCCAAGCACCGGAACCGTGATTTCAACATCCCAAACACACTCTCTATGATTATTCTGGTTTGTGCGTGTGCCTCATTATGGCGTTCTTGCATGTGTGTGTGTGCATTTCTGATGGGTGTCATCATCCACGGCTCCAGTGCGTAGCCAGCATCCCCCACAAGGTGACCTTGTGTGATGTCCCCCCCTGGCGAATACCTGATACAGCTGTGAGGCATGCCAGATATGGGAGTCGTGGTAGCTTCCAGGGCTGCCAGCACACTCATCCATGATAATGCCCTGTGCATTGCACACGACCTGGCAATTGATGGAGGGGAATCCCTTGCGGTTTATGTAGCGTCTACCCTGCTCCCCGGGTGGTGACTTGATTTCTATGTGCGTACAGTCTATCGCACCCAGTACCTCCGGGTATTGTGCCACACGGTGGAAGTGGCGCATATTGCTAGCCAACTCCTCCTGAGATCTGGGGAAGGATATATACTCATGGGCATGTTGTAACATGGCATCCAGAAACTGGTGTAGTACCCTGGATGCTGATGCCTGTGAGATGCCCATTATATTCCCGGTTGGCCTTTGAAAGGTACCTGTTGCCAGTATTCGCAAGCTTACACATACCTTTGTGTCCACTGGGATGGGCTCCCCTCTGTTGTCTCTTGTTCTCAGGCGTGGCCGGCACAGCTCCACTATTTGCTGTAACGTGTCCCTGTCCACCCTGTAACGCTCTACTATTTCCAGGTCTTGCAGCCCCTGGTAGGTCGCCCTTGGTCTGAACACTCTCCTTCTCCTCTGAGGCCTACGGTAGTTGTCGGCACCCTCCTCCGCAACTCCGTCTGTCTCTAACACATACCGATGCATCACGGCCACGGCAGCACCCAACATATACATTTTAAAAGTTCCCCGTGTGTTTACACCCTAAAGTGTGGTGTTTGGGAATACGCGCTGTGTGTTGTGTGCATTCACACTTTATAGTGTTGTGCTCTACACCCGGTGATGTCATTGGGTGTGTCTGTGCTGCCGTATCTGTGTGTTATCTTCCGTGTTTTACCATTGGCACTGCAACGCTGTTGCCTTTTGTGTTACATTACACTTGCCTGCATTCGTTTAGCTTTACACCTTAATTTACTGTTTCTGCAGGTTGCACCTACTATTTCCTGGAGTGCATCCTGCAGGCACATGGCATCTCATGCATTTTGTCTGCCGCCGTTATGCTACCTCTCTACTTGGCTGTGCTGTATCGGTTCTTCGCTCTTTGCAATTCTGCTACATCCCCTACTTTCTTTGCATTCATATGCCTCCCCTTTCCTGTTTTGCGGGATTCTGCATACAGAGTTGTCAGCTGCCGCCGATTGCCCTTCGTGGGTTGATTGGTGTTGATTGCTCATTACGACTCCAATTACACTGCTTCCGCATTTCCTCATATTCTCCGCATCACCTTCCTGTATCCGTGGTTGTTGATGGGGCGGCTGTCACATGACTGGGTTGGGGAACGTAGTCATCCTCGTACACATGCATCTGTGCGCGCATTCTGTACTCTCAGCGCATCTATTTCCTCACACGCCGGTGCTGATGCTGTGATGTGCATTGTACAGCCCCTGTTTGCTGGGCTCCAATGTGCTTCCTCCTACAGTGGCACACCCCTCTGCGATTGACATGTATTCCCTCTAGGCCACTCCTCGGTGTATAACCGCTGCGCCGTTTGGTACAGCCTTACGCCAGCGGGGGTTTTGCAATTCAGTATTATCTGCCTCATTTGCATGGCATTGACTACTAATACATGGTTACGGCGCAGGACACTGCCGCCACTCCTTGGCAACCCTTGCACTATGGTTGCAGCTTTCCATGCATACTATGGTGTATTGTGGCTGTGATGCTGATGTGTCTTATACTGCTCTTTTATGACATTGTCATATTATTTCATTGTTCCGCACCTTCCACAGACATGTCCTGGGGTTCTGCTGTGGTTTTTCCGTACATACCATATATGTCGTTATTTACGTTTTCTGCATGTTTTCCTTTGACATTCTCGGTGTCTTTCCCCATTGGCATGTTGCACCAGTATGACACCTGACGTTGGCAGCCTTCCGTTACTCCTATGTCATGTTTGGATGACTGTAAACCGTTTTTTTTGGTTTACATTGCCGTGCCGTTATGCTACGCCTGCGCCACTTCGTGAATCGCTATTTGCCTTCATTTGCATGGTGCTACACCGCACATGGGGTGTTTAACATACCTACGCCAGAGGCGGCGCAACTCAGGCGTACGCCGGTGGTGCACGTGGGATTGGATCGTACCTGAATCGCTCGGCGGCCAAGTCTGGCGTTGGGGCGCCTACGCCATGCGTGCGCCTGGCGCAAGGTTCATGAATCCCGGGGATAGTTTTTATCTTCCAAGTGGCATCATTTAGTGGTAATTTTGGTTGTATGTTGCATACCCAAAGAATCCTTTAGCACTGATATGAAACACAAGATCCATGGTACCATATCGTGTAAACTTTTCTATGTTCTCCTAATTTTTTGTCACTAACACATTTACTACAATTAAAAATTATTGTGTGGGTGGAAAAATTCCATTACGTATCATCACAGCTAACAACATCCTTTTCAATAGCTATATAATAGTTATTTATTTATTTATTTCCAGTTTGATGACCGGGGAGGTCCACTGGGCTCAAAGAGCCTGTTTTCTGTGGAGGCCCGGGGAGAAAAGCTCCAATAATACATAGTACAATCTCCATAATATAATGTACAATACATAGTGGAAACAGAAACAAGCTCAGCAAATTTTACATACAAAATAGCAAAAAAGCTAAACAAATGTTAAACAGTAGCTTAGAGAAGGATGTAAGCATATTTACATATTTAGTGGTTGAGAACAGTGGTGCAAGGTTAAATTAATACAAAGGTTTAAATCATGTGAAAATGACATAGAAGTAACATTAGCATGGATGAGTTCTTTATGCATGAATAATAGCATAAGTTAGGTTAATGCAGAGGTTTAAGTCCTCTGTAAGTGGTATAGAGGAAACATTTACATGAAGGCAGTACAGAGGGTTAAACAATAGTATGTAAGGAAGAACAAACTTTGTGTGTGATAAAGTATTTATGTCTTGAGCAGGTTAAGTAGGTGGAGTGCATTTGCATTTCCATTTTTGGGAGATGTAAGAATGCAGCTGGGTTTTGAAGTGTTCAGAGTTCTCAAAAGTTCTCTTAAGGATGGAGGGAAATAATTCAATTTTTTGGCGATGGAGAAGGATAGTGGGAGCTGACCAGTGGGACGGTTTGGTTTATAAACAGAGATTAGATTTTGGTGGGTAGATCTTAGAGTTCTGTTTGGGGTGTATAATGTTAGGATGTTTGATGGTGCAGGACATATAGTTGGTTTGAAAATGAGCTTGTAGGTGGTGATGAGTTGGAGGTAGTCAAGGTAGTTTGGGAGTTCTAGCGATTGCACCTGGTGGAGAGGTTTACAGTGATGAGTGGAGTATTTGGAGGTGGTGGCAAACTTTGAGATTTTATTGTAACAGGATTCTAGTTTAGAAGAGATAGAGGAAGATAGGCTGGTTAGTAGGGGAGCACCATACATTAGTGAAGGTAGTAAGAAGGTAGTGGCAAGGGTCTATCTTGATGGGGAGAGGAAATGGGAGTTTCTTTACAGCATGCCAAGTTTCTGATGGGTTTTCTTTATATTTAGCTGAATATGGGTGTCGAATTTTAGGTGTTCGTCAATTGTAACTCCAAGAAGTTTAGCAAAAGGAACAACTTCTATAGTGGAGATGGCTAGGCTTGTAATCTTGAAAGAAATTTTGTCTAGGTGGATAGATTTTGAGGGAGAGAACAGAAAGATCTTTGATTTGGTGGCATTCAAAGAGAGGTGATTTTAGAGCATCCAGTTCTCCATAGTCGAGAATGCAGTCTGAGTTTTTGTTTGTAGGTCTGGGGGTTGATGCAGAGCAAACTAACATTGTGTCATCTGCATATTGTACTATCTTGGTGTTAGGAATGGCTACATGGAAATCATTAATGAAGATATTGAAGAGCATAGGGCCAAGAATGGATCCCTGGGGTATTACTGTTGGGGTGGGAAGGAAGGCCGAGGTGCCAGTCTTCCATTTTATTGCCTGAGATCTGTCGGAGAAGTAGCTGTTGAATCAGGTAATGGTGTTTTGTGAGAGGTTAAAATTGGAAAGGTGGTGAAGAAGGTGGGTATGGGACACTGTATCGAAGGCCTTGGAGAGGTCAAGGAGGACTGTGGATATGAGTTCTCTGGAGTCTCGGGCATGGTTAACAATGTCTAGAAAGGACAGAAGATCTGTTATTGTGCTATGGCCAGGACGGAACCCATGTTGTGTTGGGGTGAGACGTTGGTTATGTGTAATGAATGGCATGAGCTGGAGATGGATGCATTTCTCAAGAATTTTTGAAATAGGGGAGAGGATTGCTATGGGTCAGAAATTGGCAATGTTATTATTTTTGCCTCCTTTATGGAGGGGAAGGATAAAGGCTGCATGCCACAGTTTGGGGACATAGGATTCTTGTATGGATCTGTTGATGAGTATGCTAATGGGGATGGTGAGGCTGTCTGCTGCTATTTTTAGAAAGAGTGAGGGGATATTGTCAGGAGCATTGGGTTAGGGTTTCAGCTTAGAGAGACTTTTTTTATATAAGAGGTGGGGATAGGTTTGAGGTGGAATATGGGTGGTGAATTTGGGGTGGAAGGTTGGGCAGAGGGTTTGATTTGGGAGGAGGTGCTGTTGTTTGGGAATGTTTTATTGAGTTCAGCTATAAAGGTAATAAAGAGGGAGTTGAACAGAGTGGCTATTTCTTGGTCAGATTTACTAGTGTCAGGGCAGGGTTTGTTTTTGGTGCCTGGGTTGAGAAGTGAGTTGATGGATTTCCAGAACTGTTTGGGGTTAGAGGAGTGGTTAAACTGGAGTTTGATATAATATGCTTTTTTGTCTTGTATGAAACATTTTTTTTTTGCTAAGTTACGGAGTTGTTTGTATTTAAGAAGTATGTTAGGGTGCCTATCACGATGATAGAGTTTCCAGGTCTTGTCCCTTTGTTGCATGACTGTTTTGGTATCTTTACTAAGCCAAGGGGTGGAACTGGGTTTTATACGTTTTATTCTTGGAGGGGCTTGGGAGTTAAGAGATCTAAGAAGGTAGAGTTGAAGAATTCAACAGCACTATTCAGAAGTAGAATTTTTAGAGTGTCCCAATTTATCAGTCTAAAAAAATTGGAAAAAGTTATAGGATTAAATTTGTGGAGATTCCGAGTATGGATATATTGGTGAGGATGTGGAGGGGAAGGGGTTGATCTATCGATGAAGGCTGGTAAGTGATCACTGATGGAGTCTGATAAGGTGCCAGAATGGTAGATTTTGCTAGGGTGGGAGACAAGTATCCAGTCCAGTATGGAGCCTGGAGGGTTATTTTTATTAGATCTTGTTATAACATTTGTGAGTTGAGTGAAATTACATAGCTTGATTGAAATGGTGTGGTTATTAGCAGTAATTTTGTTCCAATCAATGTTCACATCTCCTAGGATATATGTCTCAAGCTTGATATTATATGAGACCCATAGAAGGATTTTCTCAAGTGTATTAATGTTGTTTCCAGGGGGGATATAGAGGGCTATAAAGCAAATGTTTTATGGTCATTAATTTGAGATTTCCTATGACTAGTTCATCGCTATTATATTGTGGAATAGGGTTTTGGTAGGGAGTGATAGAGAGTAGGCTAGAGTAGATTAAGGCTACTCCTCCACCCTTCTTTTTTAGGCGGTCTTGTCTAAGTACTTGAAACCCTGGGGGTAGTATTTCACAGTCTGAAATATGGGGTTTTAGCCATGTCTCAGAAACTGCTGCTATGTCAGATTGTGTTTGGGATAGCCAAGCATGGAACTGGGATCATTTGTTTCTTAGGCTCTGGGTATTGACGGTCAAGATTTTCAGGTATTTGGGGTTGGTTGTATGGGTGGTAATGGAGGGAGATGGATTACTCTTGGCAGTAGGTCCTGGGTTGGGGTGTACGTCTCCTGCTAGGCATAGGAAATTAAATGGGAAAGAGAGCAGGGGGTTGGATTTGCTCCTGGTGTTTGGTGGGAGGTACAATAGTACTTTGGGAAGATGATGCTTCATTGAGGTAGGTAGGAGTTTATCTGTAAAGTAGAGAAGTGGGTTTGGAAGCACTAGGGAGGAGGATATAGTGTGGACATGAGATGTGGCAGCGTTATGATTTGTGTCAGGGGTGATGGTGAGGTGAGGAGGGGATAGGAAAGAAGGGTAGTTTGTAAGATGAATAGGAGGTGGCATGGTAAAGAGGTATTAGGAGTAGTAGGCTAAGGGAAGGGATGAGAATGGTTTGAAGAGACATGGTGTGGTGTAGGTATGATGGAATAGTTGTGGGTTAGGTGTTGAGAATGTAATAGGAGAATTGTTGAAAGTGTAGGAGGGAGGAGTATGGAAGTGTTTCTAGAGCTTTAAGGATCAGAGATGGGTGGAGTGAGAGAGCATTGGAGGATGGGATGGGAGGGGTTAGTGATGAGATAAAAGTGGAATGGGTAATACAGGGGGGTGGGGATTTATGGGTAGGATAAGGGTAGGAGCACTGGGGGTGGGTGAGATTTGGGGTAGGGTAGGGGAGCAGAGTGAGCCCGCAGGATGAATGGATCAGGTAGATCAAGGAGAAGGAAGAAAGCAAGACTGTGAAGAACAATCGGCGGTTAGGTAGATGAGCTCAGAGGTAAGGAAAGTATGGAGGATATAGCACTTGTTTACTATAGTTGTTTGTTAGGTAAGAACAGAGAGGGTCACAGAGATTGTAGGCTAGAGGCAGGGAATTAATGGATCCTTTGGAAAGGATTCAGTATATGTGTAACCTGGGGGATGAAGTGAATACTTATACAATAGGTATGTGCTGCCACCTAGCAGACAAGTAATAGATAACAAGACCACTTAGAGCAGAGTAGGGAAAGTTAAAAAGTAATGTAAGAACCAAATGTTGGGGTAAATGAAGTCTGCGGTAGGCCACTAGCAATGGAGGGCAGGGCTAAAAACAACAGTGTCTGGTTACAATGACATGCCCTTTAGGATAAATACACTTCAGGCTGATGTCAGAGGACAAGCAAAGGAAGTTGAGAGAACAGTGGAGGATCCCTGCATAGAGGTTCTTTTTCTGTCTAGAAGCCAGGAATATCTAGAATGGTGGGAGGCTTCAGGTTAGGTTATGCACTGTAGGCAAAACTTTAGTCCAATGTCAGAGGACAAGCAAAGGAAGTTGAGAGAACAGTGGAGGATCCCTGCATGGAGGTTCTTTTTCTGTCTGAAAGCCAGGAATATCTGGATTGGTGGAGGCTTCAGTTTAGGTTATGCACTGTAGGCAAACCATGAGCAGGGCCAGCAGCCTAAGGCAAAACAGGACTGGAGGGGGCAAAGCCTAGTTTAAAGAGTATGACTAATAAGAGTTTTCAGTAGTGTGATACATCCATGGAACGAATGGGAATGATGGACTAGAATTTGACAAAAGGAGAATTTATTGTCTCCATTCACAAAATTTTTCTCAGAGAAAAGAACAAAGATTCATTCTGAGTGATTAATACTTGTACAATTAATAATTTATTCTACAGATCTGAAGAGATTAAAGTCTCGCCTAATATCAAGGTTATATAAGGCCTTGATGAAATTAAATTAGTTTTGGGTCAACTATGCTAGTTCTTTACAGACTACTATTTATTTATTGCCTCATGTTAGACATGTGCCAACATAAATTCTGCAGCTCAGATAATTTACATTTAATGTTTAAAGTTAGGAAAAATGTGAAATGTATTAAATATCTGTTTTAAAGAATGTTTTGTGTCTGTGTTTTTAATATTTTTGTATGAGATATTATTTGCTTTGATTTAGACAAATAAAAATGGACTAAATTAATTGTCTGATTTGTTAAGAATCATAGGAAGTACAACACTATTGTGTGTTATGAACATACCTTACTAGTTTTCATCCCAGATTGCATCTACAAAGTCAGGGAGGGATAAACCAGTCAAGCTTGATATGTATTTATGAATAACCATCAAATTATTCATGTCCCATTTGAAGGAGATGATGTTCCACATTGCTTTATTTGCAGGAAGAGTATAATACAGATGTAAGGGAGATGCTGAGTAACAAATCTATCTCAGAACATTGTTTTGCTGATCTACTGTAGTTGGTTTAGATTCATTGTAATGGTATTTGTGGGAGTGTTTGATTTGTGAATATATATGAGACCCTGGACTACTGGGTCCCTGATTGTTCATAGTGCAAGGCAAGGCATAGGTCTCCACTGAGGAACCTATAGGACACAGAAAAGAGGGATGATGTTTATACTCTTTTTAGTTGTTTAAGGATTTTTAGCCTGTCATCATCTTTGTTAGGAGCATCTGGGGTCTTTCCAATTATTTGATATATATCCGATGAAACAAATTCGAAAAGGGAGGAATGTATTCTATAATTGATCTAATTAGTGCTGAATATAAGGGGACAAAATATTTATAAAGCTGGATGTTATTTCCTTGACAATCAGCTATGCCAAGTAGAATTGTTACATGCTGATCAAAAGAGAGGGGATTATTAACACCATTTCCCAGTTCTCTAACTGCATTTTAAATTTAAAGTAGAGTATTGTAAATTCATTATAATGGAGGGGTGGTTTGTTGTTAAATGTGACTATGTTACATTTTTTTATAATTAATTTAAGCCCATTTTCAATCCACCAGACATTATTAAGTATAAAATCCTGCTGTAAGGCTTCTGTATGAGAAAGGGATTGATCAATGACTCCCACTTAGGAAGCAACTGCAAACTTGTATAGACATGGGTTTTGGATTTTAGTCTGTAGGTCAGTAAAGTAAATACTAAATGAAAGTGGTTCTTGCACTGAACCTTCAGGATACCACTGGTCACCTTCATGTTCTCTGCTACTGCCTCATCCACTCTTACCATGTGAGTTCTGTCTTTTAGCCAATTTTGTTATCTAGCTTACCATGTAGGAGTCCATTTGCAATACATTTAATTTATTAATTATTCTAGCATGGGGATCATGTCAAATGCCTTGGCAAGATCAAAGTAGGCTGTGTATACTGTCTGACCATTATCAACAGCTTGTGTTACATTTTAATTAGACAGGATCTGCCTTAAAAAAAAAACAGATTGCTTCAGATCTGGCCAAATGTGATTTTCAATGTCTGTGTTATCAAATCTGTTATACTATGTTCCACAACCTTACGAATCAGACTTGGAAGATAGTTAGGTCTATAGTTTCTGCAGTTCCTAGTAGTGCCATCTATACAAAGTGGTATCACTGGTGCTATATACCATACTTTCAGGACTGAGTCTGTATCAGGCTTTGATTAAGTAGCTTATGGAGATTTTCCACCAGGGAAAGGTTAGTTCTGTTCAACAAACAGTCTAGTACACTATCTGATCCCTCAGAGAAAATCTTGTTAGCCTGGGACAGCACTTTCAGTAAATGTTATTTGGTGATGATGGAGGGTTTGAGAGCCTGGCAGCTTGGTGCAGAGATTTAATACTATATGCTACAAGACCTAGACCTTAGGACAGTACCATGTTTGATTCCCACAGACTAATGTGCCACTCTGAATAAATCACTTAAACAGGACTTGCTTCTAGGTCACCCTTGAAAATGGATTGTGTGTCCAGTGAGCTCTCATGGTTATGAAGTATGATTTATATCTTTCAATTACTGGAAACAACAAGAGGTCTAAGGTTACTAGAGCTGTATGGCTAAATCAGATTTCTTTATTTAAGGGGTTGAGGTTGGCATAATGGTTAAGGTTTTTACCTAATGGACAAGAGGTATAGGATTTAATTCTCACCAAAAAAAATTGTCTAGATTTCAAATCTTCCACAAGGACAGCTAGCCCAGTACTTAACCTATGATACATATTTTGATAGTTGCATCAGGAGTGAACTTTGCACTAAATTTATTTGTAAGCATGCTGGCAATGTCTACTGATACTGTGAAATTGTGGCCATTTAGCATGAGTTCTGTTTATTGCAGAATGCTATTTCTTAGACTTCTAACATAACCAAAGAAGTATTTGTAATTGTCCTCAGCTTTAGATGTCAACCTGAGTTCATTGGCTGCCTTAGTGGATAAAACAGTCTTCATTAAATTTTTAGTCAAATTCTAATATTTTCCTTGACCTGGTGGTCTTTAGATTTGTTATATACTACAATGAGTTTTTTTTTTTAATTTTGTTGTAGATTGCATCTACCTCAGTGGATATGGGGGCCACTTCTATAGGTGTGATCCAAATGGAGAGATGATAAACTTAGTAAGCAAAGGAGAGTAGTATTGCTGAAGCTGACTTTATCCTCAAATCTTGGTGAGTACCTTCATGAAGTGGACCCTATTTTTACAAAATCTCACACATACAACACAGATACATAGACTGTATTTTATACCATATATCATGGACAGATGTAGGTTAAAAAATAAAAAGACAGCTGCATTCACAAGTCCAATGATAAAAATGTGCCCAATCCTGGTAGGCGCACTGGTGCCAGGACTGGAAAAACTGACAGTATAGAATCATGAAGACATGGAAAATTCCTACAATGGGGTTATGGCAGGCTAAGGGGGGATGACCCCCCGCTGTTGAAGAAGGAAGTTGTAGTGGACAAAAAACACAAAAAGTGGCAGGTCAAAAAAGAGCCATAAAGATGACAGAGCAGACTGTTGAGAATAAAAAAGAAGTTATGTATTGTTACTATTGTGTAAGAAGCTCAGAATTTCCAGCCAGAAGATGAACAAAAAGATTAACAGAGAATTTAGTATAAAGAAAAATACTTGCAGAAGAAAAACTGTCAAAAGCTTCAAATGCAATGTTCATTAATATAACGGATTCATGAACAAATTATATAGACCAAGAAACCTTTGGCCATTTGGAAAAAGAAGTGAATGAAGAAATGCAAAAATATAAATAACAAAATCTACAGATTTTTGAAAAGTATTAAAAAGAAATATAGACAGGAGAAAGAAAGAGAGATCTGATATTGTGTAATATTTATGCAAAGGACAAAGCTAAATTAATCAATACAGAAAAATCAGCTCCAAAGATATTCAAAGAGAAATGTAGACAAGGGCAAACAGATATGGACAGTTTCACAATACAAAAAATAGGAACACACAGGCGGAATATAAAAAAAAGATTACATAAGCAAAAGTTAAAAAAATAGAAGCTGAAGTTATGGAATACCTGCTAAGGGAAGGACTTAGTATAGAAAATGTAATACAGGTTATGTCACAGCATGATGGAACAATGAGTCTCCCAAGCAAGGAGAAACAGGAGGAACGGGAGACACCCGAAGAAGAAATATGGACATGGTAAAGAAAAAGAGATGTAATATGGCACAATAGTTATGCAAAGGAGAAAGCAAAACTAATCAATGCAAAATGCAGCACCAAAAATACTTGAAAAGAAATACAGGCAAAGGCATCCAGTATGAACATTTTTACAATATAAAAAATAAAACAAAGCGGGGAAAAAGAAAAAAAAAAACTGAAGTAGTTCACTCCAAGAACTACAAGTAAAAACACAAGAATATCTCCAAGACATAGAAAAATACCTAGCCAACCATCAACTCATTCACAACCACAATAAAACTAAGCTTATGGTCTTCTGCAGCAATAGAACTAAAAATAACCAAACCTCTGTCTACATCTACTCCTCCAATGGTACAAGAATCAAACCACTCAGTTAAACTAAACTCCTTCGTGTAATGAAAGAGGAATGCCTAAAACATGACAAATATATAGCTATCACAATTAAAAAAAAATCACATTAAACTTGGCTCACTCTAAAGAGCCAAACCTTTCTTAACTAACTATGCCAAACTTTCTGCAGCCAAATCCCACCTGCTTTCCACCTTCCTTTAGTGATCATATATCTTCACTAACTTGCATAAGACTGACTTAAACAACTTTGAGATCTGCTATAGCAAAATAGCCAAGTTTGCCATTAACCAGCCCCACAAATCCCTCCACTGTACTGTACTCCACCAACTCAACAGGCTTGAACTTCCCAACCTTATAGCTCTCAATCAACTCACCATTGCACATATTTTAATCCACAAACCTGATTATTGCCATGCTCTCTCCAACTTAGTTGAACCTAATATCAACCCCAGGTCCCTAAGATCATCAGACAAACTACTCCTAAAAGTAAAAAAGCCCAAATACTACTATGGTGATGTTCTCTATTCAAATGAAGTATTCAAACTCTGGAACCTGGTCCCCCAGAAAATACTTAATAACCCTGACAATTGAAAATTCAAATTATTCCTAAAAGAACACTTTAATAACCACTGGCTATGCTCTTGCACTCACCCAGGCTAACCCCTCTAACCTGACTGACCTCCATACTAACATCACATAAGTCTCATTTGTATACCCCACTGTCTATGCTGCTGCTCTCACCCAGGGTAACCCCTCTAACTTTACTGACCACCATACTAGCAACTCATAAGTCCCATTCTTATAGTTCACTGTCTGTGCTGCTGCACTCACCCAGGCTAACTCCTTTAACCTGACTGACCCCATACTAATATCACATAAGTCCCATTCTTATACTTCACTGTCTATGCTGCTACACCCATCCATGCTAACCCACTCTAATCTGACTGGCCCCCATACTAGCATCGCATAAGTCCCATTCTTATACTTCACTGCTGTTGCTCTAACTCTCATGTGATATCTTACTTTATATTATATTCCTACCTGCACTTCCTAAAAAAAGAAGTATTGTCCTGGCCCCCTTTAAATAACTCACACCAGCACCAAAAGACATTCGACAACCTTTATTAATATTACATATTCATTATCTTTATTCACATGGAAACAAATAATAGTAAACTTCGCTATTCTCAAATGATCTCAGGGCAGTGTACCTACTCACCCTGTCCGAGTCATACATCAGGGCAGAGTACTCACTTACCCTGTTCAATTATCCATCAGGGCAGTGTACCTACTCATCCAGCAAACCTTAAATGGCAGCTTACCTTTTCACCCTTTCAAATCAACCATCCAATTAAGTTCACTTATTGTCAAGCAGCATCCAGCAAATCACTTGATCTCCAACTCAGAGGTATGACCACCTTCACCTAGAAGAGAAACAGTCACCAACTCATGCCTAAATGTGACACCACTTACTCTGTTCTCAAATATATAACCTACATCCCTCCTTAACCTACCTCACTTCCTTTAAACTTCTCAAACCACTTAATCCCTTATTGTCCAAAGTCCCAGTCCCTGCTACCTGACTTAACCACACCAACCCCCCTTCCCCATTCACTAAAGAGGGTCCTGGACAAATTAGTTTGTCCAAAACCTCATTTATTATCTTGTAATTATATTGTCTATGCTCATTGAAAATGTATTTTTCACTATCATGTATGTCACTTGCTTATCTTTTTACCATCACTATGTTGTTGTCTAATACTTGTCTTGGAACTTTTCTCCCTGGGTCACCACTGAAAACGGGTCCCTGGACCATTCAGACACTACTCAATAAATTAATGTAAATAAATCAATCAATAAATAAATAAAAAATAAAAGTTATGGATTACCTGCTAAGTGAAGGATTTAGTGTAGAAAATCTAACTCTGATAACATTACAGTATGATAGAACAATGAATCCCCAAATTAAGGAGAAACCAGTGGAGCCGGAAGCTTCTATTTAGTTCCGATATGAAGATACTTGGGAGCCTTCAGAAGGAAACCAGTACAAAAGTTCAGTTGGAGTAGCACAGCAAGGGAAGGAACAGGAAACTGTGGCAATGCTGATGTAGTCAATGTTGTGGAGTGATAAGCCAGTGACTTCCCATATGAAAAAGCAATGGATGGAATGGCTAACTGAAAGCAGCAGTATTTTAGAGCTTCATATAACTAGTTAAATAAGACAGGAAAAACATATTCTTTTTTTTCTTCACAGTATAAAATCTTATAGATAAAGGACTAATTTACATAATTAGAAACTTTGGTGAAGTTTTACAAATAATTTCCTTTCAAAAAGCTTGGAGATATATTCACTTGGTAAATGAGCAACTCAAGGAATTCTCACCAGGATGCTGCCTTAAAGAAGGAACTACAACAGATGGCATCTACCTGCAGGAGTTGACTTTGAAGATGGATGATTTTAAGGAGAACCTAGAAAATCTTAAAACAAGCAGTCAAAAACAGGCTGACACCCTCAAGGAAATGCTATAACAACACCAGACAAGGATAACAGGAATAGAGGTTTCTCTAAATAACTTAGAAAGCAGACTTAAGGAAGAGGAAACACAGAAAGAACTGCTTCTTAAACAAAACACTTGGTTAGTTAATAAATAACATCAGGATTTTTGGATTACCTAAAAACACAGAAGATGAGGATATTATTTTCTTTTTATCAAGCTGGATCCCTGACTTTTTAAATTTAAAAGAAGGACTTTCCTTTGTCATTGAAAGGGCACACAGAGCTCTTAGGGAAACCTGCCACTAATTCAAACTCTCCTCCTAGGTCAATAATTAGCAAATTTCTTTCATACTTGGACAAGGAATTGATTTTAAGATCTGCTTGGTGGAAGGCACCTCTAAAATATAAAGAGAGCCTGATAAGATTTGATAATGACTATTAATCTAGAATAATGGAACAAAGGAAAAAAGTGTGGCCAATGATAAAGTTTCTGGAACAAAATATCATCAAGGCACAACTTTCATATCCAGCCAAGATAAAATACTGTATGCCAATGAGATGAGGACTTTTATTGACTTAGAGGAAACCTCTTCATTTATTAAAACTAATAATGTGATTACTTTACCAGAAGATATGGATTGGATGTCACCTTCTCTTAAGAGAACAAAAGAAACAAATGTCTGGACAGATGTCAAAAAGAAGAAGCAAAAGACTGATACTATTACAGCCAAATCTCTCAAAGCATCTACCATGATATGAATTGTTTCAACATTACTTTAAAGGACCAATTTTACTGCTTGGAATTTTAAAACAAAGATAACTAACTACTGGAATCTTTATCTATATTTTTTTAAAATAGATGACACGTGAGAGTTTTCACATTACCTCAGGTGTGTAAAACAGAGTACTTTTCTTTCACTGAATGAGGGTTATATAGCACATAAAATATTTATACTGTAAATCAACATACATAGTATATGTGTATTTTCTCTTATTTTTTTCTTTTCTTTCTCTCCCTTCTCTCTTTTCTCATTATTTATTTTAACTGCATCTTGTCTCCATTTCTAACTTCTCTCCTATTTGCTATATTAATATTGTCTGTATATATTTAATAACTCACTATCTATACATAGATAAATAATAGTCTAAAATAATCTAGTTTTAAGGTAGACTAATTGGAATAGTGAACTTAATTGTTATTACAATATTTATTAGATTAATGATAGTCACTGTTATGCTTATTGGGATTGTGGAAATGTTCGTGATTAACTCTGAAATGTTCCATTCATGTACATATGTCCTTTGAATTATTTCCTTTTAGTATTAACAAATATATATAAAAATATGAGGGAAAAATGTACTGTTGATCAGGGTGAGTGAAGCTTTCTTCACATTCTATTTGTGTTGCTATAGCAACAGTAAACAACTGCTGCGATTTCTAAGGACACTGTGAACCTATGAAGTGCATTTAGCCTCACAGATTACAAATAATAAGAAAAAGTAACGTTGTTTAGTTATTACAATGAAAAACAACCTAAGAAAGTTAAAATAAATACATAATAGGACTATTTGTAAATATTTTATGATTTACCCTCATAGAATTACATATTCCTGGAAACACAACTGAAATGTTCCCAAACTACATGTGCACTTAAATGTAGCTGCTTAATTACAAAGTATTACTAAGTTTAACATGCTGATTTCACAAGCTGTCTGCACTGTAAAAGTTACATTTTATATGTTACTTGAAATTGTCAGTCTCTAGTGCACATGAAAAGATACATATTACTTTTTGCAACATGGTATCTTTGCAGTTACCTCACACTCTGTACAAACTCACTTGGTAACTGATAGCTATTCATTTAAAATATCAGTTTAAATATTAAATATGCCCTTGAAATGTTATTGACATTTTGACAAAACATAATCTGAACTGTAAAATGAATGACTTGAAAGAAGTGAAGTAATGCATAGATTTCAAAGACACTTATTGACACTACAGTAAAAGTAAAAATATATATTCAGAAGGAAGTACTGAAATGTTTTAGTCTTTCAGTTAAAATAGCTTACTGTCAACATTTTGCGATATCAGAAAGTTTGAAGAGCTAGGAAATTACTATTCTTTGTCTTTATAATGATTATTAGACAGACAGTGGTGCAGCGGTAGCGTTGTTGCCTCACAGCAAGAGGTTCTCCCGTTTGATTCTAGGCTGGAGCACCTTCTGTGTGGTGTCTGCATGTCCTCCCCATGGATGAGTGTTGTTTGAAAGACATGCATGAATGGGCATACCTTCATTGAAGGTTGGGTGTTGAGCTGGCACCTCAGCACCGTGAAAATATACTGCTAATCATTAGTGGACCGGAGTTCCGCTGTGGCGACCCCTAACTGGGAAAAGCCGAAGGAACAACATTAGACAGATGTTAGACTCGGCTTTGTTTAATGAATTGTGACATATGTTTAAGAGGAAAAGTGGACTCAGTTACGCACATTGGACTACACATTCCTGGAAACTCAACTGAAATGTCCCCAAATTACTTGTGAATTTAAATGAAACTGCCTGATTAATAAGCATAATTTACTTTAACAACTTGAATCCATAAACTATCTGCTCTATATATGCTACATTATATATGTCACTTGCATATTACAGTCTCTAGAACACATGAAAAAATACATATTATTTTTGCAACATGCTATATTTGCACTAACCGTACATTCTGAACTAACTCAATTGGCAGCTGGCAAGTTATTTATTTGAAATATCAGTCTAAATATTAATTGTGCCCTTGAAGTACTGTTGCTGTTTTGACAAAACAAAAACCTGAATTGAAAAAGGAATGATTTGAAGAAGTGAAGCATTATACAGATTTCAAAGACAGCTATTGACACTACAATGTAAGTAGAAATGTATACATGCAAGGAAAAATTGAAATGCTTTATACTTTTAGTTAATATAGCTTATTGTTAACTTTCTACTTTATCAGAAAATTTAAAGAGCTAGGAAATTATTTCTAATTTATATTTATAATGTTTACTAAAGTGATGTTAGTCACTGACTTGTTTAATGGATTGTGAGTCATGTACAAGATGGACTACTGAATGTTATCTCTGTTTACCTATGTTTGCTGAATTTCTTTTATTAATACTGATTTAAAACAAGGGGAAGAAAGGGAAGGGAAATCTCTGTTTTTGGTCAAGGGAGGAGAGGCTTAAGAGTATTCTAACTGCCCCGAGAACTCTCTAAGATGCTCTAAATACTATTTGATTAATACTTACCTAAGGTAAGTCTTGATTACCATATAGGTACCTTCACATTCATTCTAGACCTGATATAATTGCTGTTTCTGGAAGCAGGAGGTGCCCTATGCAGGATGGAAATTGTCAGGGTGATCATAGTTCATTCTTAGACTATGCTTTGTAAATCTATAAATATGTAAAAGCACTGCACACTAGAATGTAGGGCACCTCTACTCAGAGTCAGGATACCACTAATAAGCCACGTCTATTCATAAGTGTAAGTTGAAGTTGGTGAGCTGAAGAGTGGGAAAGTAAAGGAAGACAGTACACTTACAGTAAATTCAGATTTCATTGGTAATCACTCATTGTCTCCTGCAGAATCCTTTTAGTCAAATTTTTTGTAATCATCTATTTGTTGTTGGCTTATTTAGTGTATGCTCCTCTGTTGCATTTAATTTATCCAAAATGACATATCTGATATGTTCGGGATCTCTTAAGGGTAACTAAATACTGGATATTTTCTAAGTCAACATAATAATTGTTTACACTACTAACATTCCATCCTGATATATAAAATACTATAGAACAATAATAGAATAATATAGAATTAAATATCTCTTTTAAGAAAATTCTCCATATAATAATTTAACATATGGAGCTCAGCTGATATTGTTGGTTAAAGGTATGAATGATAATCCAATAGATCTATCTTTATCTATTGGATTAGGAATGACTTTCATTCCATGTTTAATGGGAAATTCATATTTACTTGTATTTGATACTTTAGAATTAATGTTTTATAGAAGTACTTTTTTAAAGCCTGACCAGAATTTTACCCTACTTGTATTTAAAGAAGAAAGAACATTAAATTACAATCCCAAGTTTACACACATAAAAATAACATTCAATGTTATCAGAGAATATTGTATAACTGCTATAATCAAAATAAAAAAGAAGAAAAATGTTTCTTCCAACAATAACTTGAAATGGATTTAACATTCTTATCATTAAATACTAATGGCTTAAATAATGCGAATAAAAGATCAAACTTACTGAAATATTTAAATCTAAATAAGGCACAAGCAGTATTTCTCCAGGAAACACATTTTAAGACTAATGATAGCTTTATTTGGAACCCTAATGACTATACAGTCTTAGCTCAATCCTCCTATAGAACAAAGACAAAAGGAGTATCAGTTCTCTGGAAGAAAAACATAATCACTCCAAAAGTTATTTATAAACATGAAGACAAAGAAGGTCTACTAGCATTTGTTATAATTAAATTAAATAACAGAATATGGACCTTAGCTAATTTATATTGGTTCCCAGGAATTGGAGCGGGAATGGTTAAAAAACACCTAGGTTTTATTTCCAACAATTATAAAGGAAATCTTATACTGGGAGGAGACTTTAATTGTACCTTAGAAGCTTCTGAAACCACCAGGACGTTTTTTCACATAGCAACTATTTTAAAATCCTTAAAAAGATGGATTGATTCATTTCAGTTAATAGACTCTTTTAAAGTAAAAGATGATAAATCCTTATTATTTTCACATAAAGACCATAGATTTGGAACACAAACCAGAATAGACAAATCATTCATAGTTCAAGATTTACAAACAAAAATCCTCAACTTCTCGATAGTTCCATGCCCCTTCTCAGATCATGACTCTCTGATAATGAAGCTCTAAATAGAGTTTAAACCTTTAATCCTCTCAACTAGAATTCATTCATATATCACAAAAATTAAAGAATTCAGACCCTGGATGTTGTCAGAACTACAATTATTTCTTGAAATTAATAATACAAAAGAAATCAGCAGAGTCATTGTTTGGGACTCATTAAAAGCATATTTATTTGTTAAGACCCTTAGCTGGTACAAAAAACAAAGTTAGAGAGTGGGAATCTGAATCATTAGACTTGCAAACCAGACTCTTGACAGCAATATCTAAAAAAAAAATCAGAATTGTCCAGAAGTCAAAAAAAGAAATAGAGGAATTAGATAAAAAATATAATGAAATTCTAACACACAAAACTTGTCTAGCCTTGGAAAAATTAAAAATAAACTCATTAGCCACCTCCCCAGATAACTAAATAACTTATCTACAAGAATTAAAATACAATCTAAAGCAAATAACATTAGTAGTATATATCATGAAAAGAAAGGAAAAAAAGTATCAGATATAGGAGACATCCTTGAAGCATTTTGGTTCCATTATATGGAACACTTCAAAAAAGAAGATTTAGATACCAACCAAATAAACTTAGATACACACCTTATTGATATAAAAAAAATCCCAAAAACTTAAAACTAGGCCTACAAAAACCTATATCCTACAAATAAATTGTTGACAAGATAAAAGAAAGTAAATCTAACAAAACTCCAGGGATAGATGGTATAATTACGAAAATTTACAAACTCTTTCCTTCAACAGTAATCTCCCTTTTTATAAAACTTTGCTAGAAGTCCAGTCAGAAGCAAAAATACCACCCTCATGGAAATATTCTCTCATAACACCAGTTCTAAAAGATAATAAACCATCAGACCATTGCACCTCATACAGACCTATATCATTACTGAATAATGATTACAAAATATTCATGTCAATCCTAGCTAACGGAATGAAAATCCTACTTTCAAAGACAATTAATAATGATCAGACTGGATTTTTATATAACAGGCACACACATGATTATATTAAAAGGATACTTACTCATAGATTATGTGAATAAAGAAGATAGAGACACACTTGTAATCGATAAGACATAGAAAAAAGCCTTTGATCAATCAACTGGGGATATCTATTTAAAATTTTAGCATTATTTGAATGTTCTCCTCCCTTCATCTTATTACTAAAAACATATATATTAATAACTTTGCCTACATTAAATTCTTTCACCTCAGACTCTACCAATATAACAAAAGGTACTAAACAAGGATGCCCCCTTTCTCCTATTTTATTTGCTTTGGTTATAGAAATGCTTGCAGAAATAATATGCAATAATCCAAGAATAAAAGGAATAGAAGTCTATGACCAGGACATATCTAAAATAATGCTTTTTGCTGATGATATCCTATTAACCCTATCAAATTCCAGAGAGTCATTAGGAGAACTAGAAGAAGTAATGGAGAAGTTTTATAAGATTCCAGGTCTACACTTTAATAGATCAAAATCAAAATTTCTATTTTTAAATAAGAAAAAAGAACTACAAGTTACAGATAAATCCATCACAGGAAAACACCAACTTACACTAAATTATTTAGGAATAGTGTTATGCAAAAATATAAATGAAACAATATTAATAAATTATAAAAAACAGTATTGAAACAATAAAAATATACATAGAAAAGTGGAACAAAATTATATTAACTTTTGAAGACAGATTGCAATTAATAAAAATGGTCTTATTGCCAAAAATACTATATGTAGCATTAGCAATACAGTTAATTCCTGAAAGATGCATTTTTAAAGAATTAAACTCATGTTTAATAAAATTTTTATGGTATCCCAAAAAGAATTGGGTAGCTCTAACTCATCACATTAGACCCTGGAAACAAGGAGGATTGAACTTCCCAGAAATAGAAACATACATAAAAACATCTGTGCTTAAAACTACAATAGACTGGATAAACCCAAATTTTTTTGCCAACTGGAAAGATTAGATATGGCTATATTAACAAATTAATTTAATCTGTTAAAAAAAAATTAATAGTAGACAAATCAAACAAACTCTGGTACATGGAAAAAAGTTTGCAGAAGTTTGCAGAAGCACCAAAGCCCAATAAACTTCTTCTTAAAAGTCTTGAAATAAAAAATACTTCTCCGTTGATAAAGAACAAACCTTTAATGCGAACCAACAGTAAAAATGCACGGCAGGTAAAACACTTCTTGGTAGTAAAATCCAAAGAAAAACAAGGAATAAATCAAGCGCTTTCACCCGTTCCTATGACGGGCTTTTTCAAGATAAACTACCAACATTTCTTTGCTTGCTTAAATACAATGCTAAAAACACAATTAATCAATTAAAACCATTATAGCACTCCAATTAGGTCATTTATTAAATAGTACTTCATTACTGTTTAAAGGAGAATCACTACTATAAGTATTTAGTTCGCGTGAATTTTCATCAGAAAGTTATTTTGAAGTACTTTTACCATTCTAAATTCTGTTCACTGTTATTTGAACCTGTGAACCAGTAATATTATGTGAAACAATGTGCTAAACCTAACATTTACTGCTTTGGATACTGTTAAAGTTCTTCTACAAGTGATTGTATCTAAATAAAAAGTTTTGTTGTGTAAAAGCACCTCCGCTGTCATGTTATCCGCAGTGGATAGAATTAAACCGGGGAAGTGAATGTTAGGTCTTGTGTAGAACTAAATACCATTAATTCTTATTTTACACTCTGTGTGTTTTATTAACCATTATTACCAAAAAATCTGTTAATGTGTTAAGTACAACCTTCTCTACGATTATCATATATGATACCGTATACACGGTCGCTAACCACCTAATGTTTATTCGTGCGTGCTGTTGTCATTAAAAGAATTTAATGTGTTTTTGAGTGTTGGTATGTTAAATTGATGGTTGTTATTACTTAACATTCTCACTACTGGGTCTTCGTAAAATGAATAAAAACTTTAAATTAACAATTCTTACTCAATCGGACCATTTATTATTTGTCTTGCAGGGAAGACAGGTGTCGATTCTGGTGTTATAAATTAATGCTTCAGTATTATAATGTTATTTTGACAGTAAGCAACCTTTGCTTAAAAATCTGTTAAAACTTGTACTAAAAGTTCTAAAAAGTGTCCGTTGAATACAATATTATTTATGTATCTACGAACATGCTCGTAGGTAGAACAGTATTATTATATTAGTTAAATTGCTACTACATTAAATACATTGTTACTAATAGATAAATAAATAAATAAATAAATAAATAAATAAATAGATATATATAAATATATAAATATATGTAAATGTATATTAGATATCTATTAAATACCTTAAAAAATGTACTTATATTTGAAATAACCATAAACACTGAGAGTGTTAACTGTGGGTGTTTTCTACTATTTAAATATTTTATCAATAAATTATTATTTCGTTTAAAATTGATTAGGAATGAGTCTATGATTAAATAATTAATAACAAATAAAAAAATAATGTTATGAATATATTCTAAATAAAATGTGAGAGTGTACTCTTAATTAGTAAAAAGTTATTAGTCCAAAAATTTATGTCCTAAAGTGCACCTAGCATATTAATTTAAAAGACTTTGGCCCACCTATTAAACATACACTATTGTGTTAAAATTGAGTTCAACTTCTTCTATGAAATCAATATGTCAGTTAAAATACATAAATATATACTTAAATCCCTTTATTTCTTACTAAAAGTTATTAAAATATTAAAATACTCCTAGTTGTTACTTGTCAAAACTCAATATATGAATTGTTTAAAATGTTATAAATTTTTAGTTATAATTTTGCCTTTCTTAATTTGAGGAGGCTTGAAATACTAATAGCTTCATTGAGTCCTGGGGGTTTTGATGTATTTAATCTAAGTTGCCAATTCAATTCTTTAAATTCAATAGTAGCTTCCCAGTCTCCCCCTCTAGGATTAAGGGGAACCTGCTCAATAACTAAAAATTTTAATATCATGTTAGGGCACTTGGTGAGATGTTTAACAAAGGCATTTGTTTCTTTCTTTCTCCGAATGTCATACATATGCTCGTAAATTCTCTTACGTAGTGTTCTTTCAGATTTGCCTACGTAAAAACTGTCACATTCCTGACAAATTCCTAAGTAGATTATTCCTTTTGACCCACAGTTATAATAACATGTTGGTTTTAAAGAAAATTTTCTTGATTTAATATAGTAGGCATTGCTTTCAACAATATAAGAACATTGTTTGCAGCTATTGCATTTGTATGTTCCAATCCTACCACCTTTATTACCAGATTGTATTGGTGGTTGATTTTCAAACATATTTTTTAAATTGGCATTCCTTGCATTTACAAACATCGGTCTTTCTGGCACCCATTTTTTTATATCTTCATTTGTGGTCAAAATGGGCCAGTATTTGTTAACCAATTTCTTTAATTGATCAGTTTCATTATTAAAAGTACAACTAAAAATAGTTTGAAAAGTAGGGGAATTCGTTTTAACTTCAAGTGTGGGGTTTAATAACACTGGTGGTTCTAACATTGTGCCTAACAGTGGACTATATATGCCTGTTCTTCCTTCTAAAACTTCTTGATACATTTTCTCTATTAATGTCAATGGGTAACCTCTCTCAGAGAAGAGTTTTGTTAGCATTTGAGCTTCTACAAAAAATTTTTCATCAGTATTACACATTCTTGAAGCCCTAATGAATTGACCTTTGACAATACCCTTCTTCTGTGAGAAAGGATGGGCACTACTGAAATGGAGATATGTGTTGGAGAAGGTTGGTTTTATGTATATAGAAGATTCAAAAGTTTGTGATTATATGTTTTTTACTAGCAATACATCTAAATAGTTCATGTGTGTATCACTAACATTGGATGTAAATTTCAGAAAACTTGTGGTGTCATTTATGTATAGTAAAAATGTTTCTAAACTTGTTTTACTACCTTCCCATAAAATACATATGTCATCTAAGTATCTTCTGTAGTGTAAAATATTATTCTCCCATTGTGTTCCAAAAATAAATTCATTTTCCCAGTGACACAGAACTAAATTTGCATATGCTGAGGCACATGGTGATCCCATAGCAACCCCTTTGTTTTGCTTGAAGAACTCCCCATTAAAATAAATAAAATTGTTCTTTAAAATAATCACCATAAAATCAGTTAATAAATTTATAATATTGTTGTTAAAATTTGAGAGTTTAATTAATATTTCATTGAACCATTGTGTACCAATATCATGTGGAATGCTAGGAAAAAGATCAATTACATCAATTGTCACTAGGAAGTCAACTTTGGTATAATAACTCTCCTTAATACCTTTTAGGAACTCCCAAGAATCCTTACAGACATGTCGTATTGATGTGATGGTGTTTTTGAGTGTTGCGTCAACAAATTTACCAAGGGGTTCTGTAATGCTACCTGAACCCGCTACGATTGGTCTAAACTTGAGTGGTTCTAACCCTTTGTGAACCTTGGGTATCCCAAATATGACTGGTGTGAGGGGTTTGTTAACTATTAGATAATTGTGTAATTTCTCATTGATAACCCCCTGCAGTAACATGTCATACAATGTATGTTTGATCCTAGCATATGCTATGTTCAACTCATTTATTGAAAGGGTGCTATACTGTTCTGTATCCTGAAGCATGTTATAAATAACTTGGTCATATTCTGTTTTATACATTAAAACTACCCCTCCCCCTTTATCCGGTTTCATTACCCTTATCTGCTCATCCCTTAATTGTTTAATAAGTTTGAAGCAGTCTTGGTGTAAATTTTGTTTAAAAACATTTTTTCTAGGTAAACTTCTAATTTCTGTTTCCATCATATCTTCAAAAATTTTTACTACAGGATGCAGGGGTGGGTTAAAAGTACTTGATCTACTGACTAAATCTTTAGAAAGGTTCTTCCCTTTAAAAAAAATGTCTAAGTTCAGCTGTCTCGTAAACAGTTTAAATTCCAAAATGGTTTTGGTTGTGTCAATGCTTTTGGTTGGGACAAAATGAAAACCCTTTGTAAATAATTCAAAGTGTGTGTCCTTAACTTGATTTTCTGTGAAATTAAATATGGTAAAATTGTTTTTGGTCTCTATCTCATATGTGGAAGAATGTGTTTTAGGTGGACTAATCTCATTTAATGGCAATATATCTATCTGCGCTGTTTCCCCCACGCTTGCTGGTTCTGGAACTGTGCTCTGTTCCCTTGCCTGCGTTGGGGAAGTTGAAAACCCTGGTTATCAACATTTTTTGGAGTACTGTTATTCATAGTGTTGTTAGTGCTCTGTTTCTGAGCTAATCTTTCACTACGTCTTAAAGTCTCAGTCATAGGTGTGTTGTCATTGACATTTTGAAAAGAAGAAGATGCTCCATTTTTGTTCATAAATCTGGTAGACCAGTTCTGTTTGTTTGAATAACACAATGTTATTCCATTCTTATAGTCATTTAAATCTCTTTCTAACTTTTTAACTTTCCTTTCTATAATTCTAACACAGTACTGGTCAACCTCCTGAAAAACATTGTTATAATCTTTCTTAATCCTAAAAAAAGAAGAATCAGTGTTAATAGAGTCATTCAGTATATTCAGTTCTTCCAATAACATGTCTGCTTTCTTTTCGTAGTCTTTAACCATGAGATGTAACATTTCCAGTCCAGTACAGTCAAAAAGTTCAGAAATCTCTTTATGCAATTCTGAGCCGACTGTTGCATTGTTTGGGAATTTACTAATACAAAGCCCTCTAGGCACTCTCTTTACTTTGATACATTCTTGCAAGTAGTCTATCTCTAGTTTTGTTGCCTTGAAGGAGTATAGTTTGTCACTAAACAATGAAAAATCAGTATCAACTTTGTTATTATTATTAGTTGTAACATTATTGTGTACAGTACCTGCTGAGAAGGCAAATTGCTTACTGGACCAAGCATCAAAATTAAAAGTTCTCTGTAGATTGTCCGTTACAGGAAAAACAGTTTGATGTTGAGAAAAAGGTTCTTTTCTGTGTGAAGTGCTGGGTTGTTGCTCAGAAGCATCAGAAGAAGGTAAGTCCGGTATGCTAGTTCTCTTCGTGCCAAATTCTTGCTCCTGGTTTGCAGCAATTCTGCTGCCGGAGTTTGTGTTACTGTCTCTCACAGAGTTCGTTAATTGAGTAAGCAGCTGTATGACTTGTCTGAATTCAGACCTAGTAACCGGAGAGTCATCCGCACCTTCACTAAGTATTATCGGTGTCCCTTGGAAGTCGGTAACTTCAGTGCTTTCTGCCATAATGAAACACCAAACACTGAACACGAACTAAGTCCCAAAAGGCAGCAGGAAAAAAGTTTGCAGAAGCACCAAAGCCCAATAAACTTCTTCTTAAAAGTCTTGAAATAAAAAATACTTCTCCGTTGATAAAGAACAAACCTTTAATGCGAACCAACAGTAAAAATGCACGGCAGGTAAAACACTTCTTGGTAGTAAAATCCAAAGAAAAACAAGGAATAAATCAAGCGCTTTCACCCGTTCCTATGACGGGCTTTTTCAAGATAAACTACCAACATTTCTTTGCTTGCTTAAATACAATGCTAAAAACACAATTAATCAATTAAAACCATTATAACACTCCAATTAGGTCATTTATTAATCATTAGTGGACCGGAGTTCCGCTGTGGCGACCCCTAACTGGGAAAAGCCGAAGGAACAACATTAGACAGATGTTAGACTCGGCTTTGTTTAATGAATTGTGACATATGTTTAAGAGGAAAAGTGGACTCAGTTACGCACATTGGACTACACATTCCTGGAAACTCAACTGAAATGTCCCCAAATTACTTGTGAATTTAAATGAAACTGCCTGATTAATAAGCATAATTTACTTTAACAACTTGAATCCATAAACTATATGCTCTATATATGCTACATTATATATGTCACTTGCATATTACAGTCTCTAGAACACATGAAAAAATACATATTATTTTTGCAACATGCTATATTTGCACTAACCGTACATTCTGAACTAACTCAATTGGCAGCTGGCAAGTTATTTATTTGAAATATCAGTCTAAATATTAATTGTGCCCTTGAAGTACTGTTGCTGTTTTGACAAAACAAAAACCTGAATTGAAAAAGGAATGATTTGAAGAAGTGAAGCATTATACAGATTTCAAAGACAGCTATTGACACTACAATGTAAGTAGAAATGTATACATGCAAGGAAAAATTGAAATGCCTTATACTTTTAGTTAATATAGCTTATTGTTAACTTTCTACTTTATCAGAAAATTTAAAGAGCTAGGAAATTATTTCTAATTTATATTTATAATGTTTACTAAAGTGATGTTAGTCACTGACTTGTTTAATGGATTGTGAGTCATGTACAAGATGGACTACTGAATGTTATCTCTGTTTACCTATGTTTGCTGAATTTCTTTTATTAATACTGATTTAAAACAAGGGGAAGAAAGGGAAGGGAAATCTCTGTTTTTGGTCAAGGGAGGAGAGGCTTAAGAGTATTCTAACTGCCCCGAGAACTCTCTAAGATGCTCTAAATACTATTTGATTAATACTTACCTAAGGTAAGTCTTGATTACCATATAGGTACCTTCACATTCATTCTAGACCTGATATAATTGCTGTTTCTGGAAGCAGGAGGTGCCCTATGCAGGATGGAAATTGTCAGGGTGATCATAGTTCATTCTTAGACTATGCTTTGTAAATCTATAAATATGTAAAAGCACTGCACACTAGAATGTAGGGCACCTCTACTCAGAGTCAGGATACCACTAATAAGCCACGTCTATTCATAAGTGTAAGTTGAAGTTGGTGAGCTGAAGAGTGGGAAAGTAAAGGAAGACAGTACACTTACAGTAAATTCAGATTTCATTGGTAATCACTCATTGTCTCCTGCAGAATCCTTTTAGTCAAATTTTTTTGTAATCATCTATTTGTTGTTGGCTTATTTAGTGTATGCTCCTCTGTTGCATTTAATTTATCCAAAATGACATATCTGATATGTTCGGGATCTCTTAAGGGTAACTAAATACTGGATATTTTCTAAGTCAACATAATAATTGTTTACACTACTAACATTCCATCCTGATATATAAAATACTATAGAACAATAATAGAATAATATAGAATTAAATATCTCTTTTAAGAAAATTCTCCATATAATAATTTAACATATGGAGCTCAGCTGATATTGTTGGTTAAAGGTATGAATGATAATCCAATAGATCTATCTTTATCTATTGGATTAGGAATGACTTTCATTCCATGTTTAATGGGAAATTCATATTTACTTGTATTTGATACTTTAGAATTAATGTTTTATAGAAGTACTTTTTTAAAGCCTGACCAGAATTTTACCCTACTTGTATTTAAAGAAGAAAGAACATTAAATTACAATCCCAAGTTTACACACATAAAAATAACATTCAATGTTATCAGAGAATATGGTATAACTGCTATAATCAAAATAAAAAAGAAGAAAAATGTTTCTTCCAACAATAACTTGAAATGGATTTAACATTCTTATCATTAAATACTAATGGCTTAAATAATGCAAATAAAAGATCAAACTTACTAAAATATTTAAATCTAAATAAGGCACAAGCAGTATTTCTCCAGGAAACGCATTTTAAGACTAATGATAGCTTTATTTGGAACCCTAATGACTATACAGTCTTAGCTCAATCCTCCTATAGAACAAAGACAAAAGGAGTATCAGTTCTCTGGAAGAAAAACATAATCACTCCAAAAGTTATTTATAAACATGAAGACAAAGAAGGTCTACTAGCATTTGTTATAATTAAATTAAATAACAGAATATGGACCTTAGCTAATTTATATTGGTTCCCAGGAATTGGAGCGGGAATGGTTAAAAAACACCTAGGTTTTATTTCCAACAATTATAAAGGAAATCTTATACTGGGAGGAGACTTTAATTGTTAAAAAATTAATAGTAGACAAATCAAACAAACTCTGGTACATACTATGCATAAGTATACAATATACTATAACAAAACCTTCTAAAACAACACTGATTATTCATTACATCAATTCCTTTAGGAAACTTATCAATGCAAACATAGATCTAAAACGTTGGTTTGATATTTTAACCCCATTTACCATCACTAAGTACTTTCCTTACAAAATATATAGGGAAACAATAACCTCCTTGGAACAAAATGGATTCTTATGCTGGTTTCAATGTGTAAATAAATTAAATGTTTTAGATATACATATGATAAAAACTGCTTACAATATTCCAACACAGGACTGGTTAACCTTACAAAGCATTTTAATATACACTCAAATTTTATGCAGATTAATTAATAATTCCTCATTTAAAGATATTCCAGATCTAATAAATTTTCTGTATGAATTTATATATATAATAGTTATGAAAATAAAAATTCAATTTCAAATCTATATAAAGAGTTAATAACGTATAAAACAATTCCCAAACCATCATACTGACAGTTCTTAACAAAAGGTCAGTCATTGCAGTTAACAGAAGAAATTAAAACTAACATCCTACTATCGGTTAATTACACCTTTAACACACAGTACTGGAAAATATTTAACTGGAAATACTTACATAGAGCATTTTTAACACCAGATAGAATTAAAAAGATCAGTACTACTACAAATGTTTTTTGGTGAAGGTGTGAAAAGTCAAATAAAGCGGACTGGATTCATATTTTTTATGAATGTAATAAAATTAAATCATATTGGAATGGAATCAATCATTTTTTACAAGCTTTATTTAATGAATCCTTTACCTTAACTAAAGTATTGATTATATGGTTCCCTACTATGAGATCAAAAGTCCATTTAAGCGAATCCATAAACGTCAGCATGTATTGCGGGGAACCGGCATTACAGGGAACGTCCAAAACCACAAATTTGGAAATGTCAAAGTACCATGGTTGGCCCGTCTGTGGTATAGCTCCATAAGGTAAGTGTGCAATAGTTACGGACCTTAGGGTTAGGGTACGGGTTAAGGTTAGTACATAGATAGTTAATGTATGTAAGATTTAGTGTAGGGTTAGGAGTAGGGTTTTGATAAATGTATGTATGCGGATTATTTATTCTGTTTGTGTATATTTTCTTAGGGTAAGTGTGCAGTAGTTATGGACCTTAGAGTTAGGGAGGGGTTAATGATAGTGCATAGATAGTTGTGTATGTGGGGTTTAGTGTAGGGTTGGAAGTAGGGATTTGGTGTTTTACGTTAGGGTTAGAAGTAGGGTTTGGTTAGTGTATGTATGTAGTTTATTTATTTTGTTGGGTAGGTAGTATGTAGCAGGTGCTGGGGTTGGCAGACTATGACAGTTCGAGATTTAAAATTTTGTGGTTTAGTGTGTTTGGTATTCTCGCAGTTCACGCAATTCGTGTCAGTATTTTGGTATTCGCTCAAAAAGGGTTTTGCTCTGGTAATATAGACCCGATTACACTAAATGTAAATGAAGGTCCCTACCTGAATAAGACAGATATGTATTTCTTATGGACAATACTGGCTATATCTAGGAAATGTGTAACCAGAAGGTGGAATTCAAATACACCACGAACCTTGGAAGAATTCTACACTTTACTGAAGACAACTGCATTGATAGAAATATAAATCAAAGAACTATGAATCTATCCCAGGCCATTGGTAAATAATCCTTGGAAGAAAGTTATATCTTTGTTGGACACTCTGCAATCACCAATATTGTATCTCTGATAACTGATCTGCTAATTCTATATTTAATAACATACAGTGTATATAATTGAAAGTCAGGCTATTGTAAATATTGTATATAGTTGTTTAAAATGATATTTAAAAATATTATGTAAATGTTATTTTAATTGAAAATAAAAAAAATGTTGAGGAAAAAGCAGTGGATGACAGAGGATAATGCTGAAGAGAATATGGTACAGGAAAATGTTCTAGAACTTTTGGTAGAATGCCCACAGGAAAAAAAAACAAAGAATGTGCCCTTACTTTAGAAGAAAATCATCTAAGGGAAGAGTTCATTGATTTAATAGAGTGGGGCAGACATATTAAGATCAATTAAAGAAGTAGACTATAGAAAGTCAATAAGACCCAAAATGTTAGATGTTTTGTAAAACAAATGAACACAACAATCAAGTCTGTTCATAAAAATGTATGTGATATAACAAAAGTAAACAGGATAAATTGCTGTGCAGCTAAATTGATAGCAGATAGTCTTACAACAAAAACATAGGGCATTAAGTGAAAAGAAGGAAAATGGAAGTATTGAACAGAGAAAGCTATAAAGCAGTTAAGACAAAAAGTGTCGCTGTTAAAAGAGTACAGAAGATGGAACAGATCAACAAAAATTCTCAGAAAGATAGAAGTGATAAAAACAATGTGTAGTGATCAGAACAGCTCAGGAACACTATTGCAAATAATATCAGCAGAGGCAGAAAAACTTAGAAGATATGCAGATAGCTATAAAGGAAAAGTACAAAATAATCAATTTATTGGTGATTCAAAAATGTTTTATAAGAGAATTGGGAAACAAGGCAAAAAGAATAAAACAATAACAAAAGAAGAAGAAATAGATACATTTTGGAGAAATATCCATGAAGATCCTGTGGAATATAACAAAGATGCTGAACTGACAGAAGAAGTGAAAGAAAGAATAGGAAGTTCAAATGCACAGGATATGAAATGGGATGAAGTAACAGCCAGAAAAATTTAAATAAAATTAAGAAAAGCTCTTAACTGGAAAGCTTCATGCCAGATGCAGTACCTAATTTCTGGCTAAAAGTATTAACGTCTTTACATGAAGATTTAGCCATGAATAAGAACTATGTATATGCACACCCCAAACAGATGCTATCCTAGTTAACAAGAAAAACAATACTCCTCCATAAGACTGAACCTGAAAGATAGCTTAAAAACTTCATACCAATAACTTGCCTTCTTGTGATGTATAAAGTATATACTGGAATTGATGATGATAGAGTTTATAATCATTTAGAAGAAAACTCAGTCATAGCAATTGAATAAAAAGGTAACAAAAATCATAGGGAATTAAGGATCATTTGTTGTTAAATAAAGTCATAATGGAGAAATGTAAAAATGGAAGAATCTAAGCATGGCAGGGCTAGACTACAAAACAGTATTCCACAGCATCCCTCATTCATGGATAAAACAGTGCTTACAAATGTATAAGATACACACTACACTGACTGATTACATTGCAGTGACCATGAAACAGTGGCAAACCACTATGCACCTAGGTCATGATAACCAACAAGTGATTATCCCAGGTATAAACATTTAAAGGGGGATATTCCATGGTGACTCTTTGTCACTGTTGCTCTTTTATGTTGCCCTTAAACCATTAAGTGATCTACTTAAAAGATTAGGTCATGGCAAAAATTTGGCTCCCAGAAAACAACAAAGACTAAAGATTTATCCTCTTCCTTTTGTGGATGATTTAAAACATTATAGTTCATCAGACGAGGGACTGAAAGCACTACTGCAAGGAATCAAATCTTACTCAGATGATATAGGAATGTCATTTGGTCTTGATAAATGTGCAAAAGCAACCTTTAAAGCAGGAAAGCTGGAACACCAAGAAAATGTGAGTCTGAGACAGGAATGTGATATAAAAGAACTTGAGTAAGTGGGAGTGTATAAATATTTGGGAAGGGATGAAGAATCAACAATAAAACATGAACAAATGTGAATAAAACTTAGTAAGTAATATTATATAAGACTAAAAGTAATACTGAAAACAGCCGTGACATCTAGAAACCAATTCCAAGCTTTAAACCACTTTGTTTTTTTTGTTCTGACTTACAGTTTTGAGGTACTTGACTGGACCCAAAAGGTACTGGATCAGTTAGACAGAAATCCAAGAAATACATATCATGCTTATCAAATGATTTATAAAAATCAGTGTATACCAGGATTATATATTCCTCGTTCTGAAGGAGATATGGGCCTCCTTGAAATTGATTACATGTATAGATCTGCAATTGTAGGACAGCATACATATAGGTTCATAGGTTCATAGGTTCATACTAGGCTATCTGTCCAAGGGCATTTATAAGCCTAGCCCATAGTTATGTGGCTTTCGCCACCCCTTTAGTTTGAATAAAACTATGCCTATTATTTTGCTGTGCCTCTGTCAAGCAGTGACACTGAAGTAATCCCTGGGGTATATCTGCGATCTCCCATCCATTTGTCAAGATTCCTCTTGAACAAGGCCAGCATAGGGAGTCTCTGGGTGATGAATCTGTCCCTCCTGCAAGTTCTATTAATAACCGTGTCAAGGTTTAAGTCTCCCGCCCTTGTGGTTCTGAGGGATCTAGATTTTTTGAGGTGAAGCATATTCATCAAATCTGGGTTTGACATGGCCTTATATGTCAGGCACAGGTCACCTCTGAGCAAGCGGTATGAGACTGAATAGAGCTGGAGTTCTTTCAGTCGGGCAGCATAAGACATATTTTTGAGACCCTTTATCCTTTTGGTGAGGAACTTTCGGGGCCTTTCCAGCTGCTGCAGGTGTCGGGTCAGATACATTCCGAATGGGGCATTGTACTCAATCATAGGTCTAATGAGTGATGAGTACAGGGCGACGATGACCTCCCTTGATCTAGATGTGAATCCCTTCATGATCAGGTGGGCAATGTAGAAGGTTTTCCTAACTACTTTAGCAACATGAGTGTCAAATGAAAGGCTACTGTCAACCTGGGTCCCCAGATCCCTGATGACTTCTTCTGTGCTCAGTGGATTGCCACCTATATGGTAGCTAGGGGTAACCTTGTTTTTCCCGAAGGGTATGACTATGCATTTATTGGCGTTTAACTTTAGGCCATGGCTCTGGCACCAGTTATCCATTTCTGTGAGGCCCTTCTGAAGGATATCTGTGTCAGATGTGTTTTCGACTATGGCGCCCAGTTTGCAGTCATCTGCAAACTTTGTCAGCCACAACCCTCCTGTGTTTGCTTGTACTTCAGAAAAGTAGATGCCGAACAAGAGTGGACCCAGGACTGAGCCCTGTGGGACACCATTTGTGACAGGCTTTGAGTCTGACATGGCTCCAGCAACTCTGACCCTGTGGGTTCTGTCACTTAGCCAGTTTGCAACCCATCTTGTGATGTATGGGTTTACATTCAAGCTGATGAGTTTTTCAATGATACCCAAGTGGGGTATTGTGTCGAAGGCCTTTGCCAGGTCGAGGTAGGCTGTATGGACTGCCTTTCCCTCATCAATGGCCTTGGTGACTGTCTCGAAAAAGTCAACCAAGTTTAAAAGGCATGATCTGCCTTTGACAAAGCCAAACTGGGTTGGATCCAAAGTCTGCAAGTTCCCTATGTCTTTATTTATGAGTTCCATTATGATCCTCTCCATGGCTTTGCAGATAAGGCTTGTCAAGCTAATGGGATGGTAATTTCCAGGGTCGGTGGAGGCACTGCCCTTGTGAAGTGGGACCACAGTCGCCGTGCGCCACTCCTTGGGTACGTATCCTGAGGTGAGGCTAAGATTAAACAGCTGTCCTAACTGCAGGTTTAATTCCTCATTGAGTTCATGGAGCACACAGCCGGGGACACCATCCGGTCCCATGGATGCTGTGTTTTTTGCCTTGGAGAGAGCAGTTCTCACCTGGGCGTTGGAGATGTTTGGGGGGCTACAATCCTCTGGTATAGATATCTCTCCTTTGGGGAGGGGGTTTGCACTGAACCTGTCAGCCAGTATGTTGGCAATGTGTGTAGGTTCAGTAATCTTCACATCATTTTGAACTAATTCTGAGCATATCTGGGAGTTTCCTCCTAGGTTTCTAACATAGCTAAAGAAGGCCTTATGATTGTCTTTTGATTCCTTGGCGATTTTTCTCTCAAAATTTGCCTTGGATGATTTTATGAGAGCTCTTAGTTTTTTACTTATAATGATCAAAGGTGTCTTACCTTTCAAGGATTTTGCTCTATCTTGTAGTAGCTTCCTCCTTTTGTTGTAGAGCTTGTTTATGGCTGGGGTCCACCAGACTGGACGCTTGCCTTTGGTACAAAGAGTCTTAGTTTTGTTTGGGATTGCCTGATCCATGCAGTCCTGTAGGTGCTGGTAGAAGGCATTTGTAAGTGATTCAGCGGTTTGAGTAATGTTTACCACTGGCTCAGGGGCCTTAAAGGACACCACACTAGTTTTTAGAAGTGTGAAGTCGGCTTTTGAGAAGTTTTTCACGGTGGTCTTTTTTATTTCAGGTGGGGGCGGGATGAGGACCTCCAGCGAGATTAGTTTATGATCTGATCTCACCAGTGAGGGGTATACTTCCGGTGTTGAACATTGTGATCCCATGTTCGTGATGATGAGATCAAGTATGTTTTCTCCTCTTGTGGGGATGGTGACTAGTTGTTCCATGGCATTTGAGTTTATGAACTCCAGGAACCTTTGGGCTAGAGTGTTTGGGCTTGAGTAGTGTTCCCAGTCTATATTAGGGTAGTTGAAGTCACCTAGTATCTGCTGAACTCACAAGATCCAAACATAGTGAAAGTTTTAAAACATGAGTAGAACAAGTACAAGATTACTTCTCTTCTTAGTTTAACAGAAACATATCGGTATCAAGTGGGAATGGAAATCAAACCAGAAAAAATCAGACAGCAACTGAATGTGCCAAAAAACAACAAAAAGAATGTAAGGTGAAGGATCAGATAAGAAGGCAAGAAAAGTGGAAAATGTATAAATATAGTTTCAAGGCCAGAAAACTCCTGAAACAATGTCATGTCAATCAGGATCTAATGCAAGAATGGTTAAGGACAGGTGAATGTAAACCAAAAGATGAAAGGGTAATATGGCAGCCCGGGATAGTGGGCTTCTTTTGAATGAAGCATCTAACTATGTAACTAATGAAAGAGATGGTAGATATAAACATGTTTTTCATCAGAATATTTACAGACTAACCAAAGTTGTAATAGCACCACTAAGGTTAGGTACATCATGAAATATACTGTTAATACTGGTGGTGTTGCTGATATTATGCAGAGAAATTTTGACATACCATCTGCTATGCCAGAATTGTGTAAAATAATTGATGCATCTCCCAGTTTTACTTTTAAGAAATGCCCTAACCTGAAACAGAAAATAATAAGGAAATGCATGAAAAGAAGGACCTATCCACAATAACTAAAAAAAAAGGTACTGTTCCATACTATAATTGTGTTTTTTTGTGAACACATTGATCCTTCTGTTACTTTTGAGATCCATAAAAAAGCATATTTATGAATTTGATTGCTTTGCTTCTTGTAACACAGAAAATCTAGTTTATTTAGCTGTGTACATGACTTGTACTAGTTACTATATAAGTAAATCTAATAGAAAATTTAAGGAAAGAATTTCTGAACATCTTTCAGAAATTGGATGGAATATACTTGCTAATTCCTTGGTTAAGCATATTCATGACAATGGTACAGACCATGCATTTACATTTAGAGTAATACAAAGGATATTTTTAACATAAGAATTGCTGATGTTCCAAATGCCATTGAACTAGCTGAATACAGGTGGATTTTAAAAACTGCAGGCTGACCGTGCATCTGGATTAAATGCTTCAGTTAGTTTAAAACTTGTATTAAAACAAAAGCAAATGAAACTGAAGTGAGTGTTGCTATTGACTGCCTGTATCCGTTGTGCTTTTTTTAAGTTACTTTTGAATGTACTTTTTATATGTGTTGTTGGTCTTTAAACTTTAGGTTTTCTGCACAACAAGCTGAGCTCTTACTGGACGATGGGATCATGTGCTGTATTCAAAATTTCTGTATTTGAACTGTGTTTGCATGCATTAAAGAAGGGATTATTTCTGAAAGCTCTGCTATTTGTATTTGGAGTAAAATACGTGAGCTATTTTATTTCTGGTGTTGATATCCAGTTGTTGTTTTTATTATTCTGTAGAGTACCATAATTTTTACCATTTGATTTCCCACTAGTTTTCTTCCTTCCTTTGTTTTTATAACATAGTAATATATCTGCTGTCTGTTTCATGTTTAGTGATTTTTGTATGTTCTTTTCCTTCTAAAACAGAGAAAAACTCTTGATTCCTTTATTTCTTCTTACAGCCTCTTCAGTAACTCCACTTTAGGCTGGCCATGCATGCTTGAGATGTCTTTTTTTCTGTTACACTCCAAAACTGTTTCCTTCAGACTCCTGAAAAGTTAGAACAACACAGGCTAGTATTCCATTTAATGCTGTAGTGTTTTAAGGCTCCATCATTTGTCAAACACATGGAAGTTCCTCTTACTATCCATTGTTGGAATAATTTCCTGAAACCACGCTGTTCTTCTTTTCACTAGCAGCTCAGTTATCAAGACTAAGAGTCCTTGGGAAGATGGGCATCCCCCTTAATCTGTACAGCTTGGCAACTTCCCAATTGTTACCACATCTAAACTTTGGTTGAGTTTTTTTCTCACTGAACAGTAAGCAAGAAATACTACTCTACCAAAAGTAAACAAGAAACACTAATCTGATGAGTCAAGAGCTAAATACAATACAATTATGCACCTTCTATTGCTTTGCTTTCATTTCTATCATTAAGCTTCTCAGCAAACACCAAGTTGCCTCTGAGGTCCCAACTCACACAAAATCTCTCTAATCTCCCCGCCTAACTCTCTGCAACATTTTACCTCATCTGTGTGCTGCACTTTTCTCAGTACTGGTATATGAATTATTTTCTATATACCTAGATTTATTGTGCTCTGAGTTTCTTCATGAATGAATACTCTTTTTTTTTATTTTTCAAATACATTTGAATTAATTCCATAGTATTTATACATAGCATCTTAAATAACTATGTGCACTCTTTACATTAGGCTGACACTATAACAGATCTTAATGTATACATTTACTTTATAAGTATGTCCAATCCATTATCAGAGTGCCTGATCAATTATTGTATAGTGTCACTTAATGATAAGACTTTTCCCCAATGATTGTTTATAAATGGCTTTGGATAAATTCTTAGTTGTTTAATTTTAATTCCAATAATGCTGTGGTCTTCAATAGGCTGCAGAAGTCTTCCAAAGTTGGGATTTTGTTTGTATTCCATCTTCTTGTTATATACTTTCTTGAAATTGCAAGTATAGTCCATACTAGATAAATGTTTCACCTATTCAAATGAGGACATTCATTCGCATTTAATAATACAAGAGATTTAGTTAAATAAAATGATTCATTAAATAAAGCTTGTAGAAAGTTATTAATGTTATTCCCAAATGGCTTAATTTTAACACACTCAAAGAAAATGTGGTTCCAGTCTGTACTGTGTACTTGCTCACATCTCCAACATATTCCTTTTATGGAAGAACTAATTTTACTGATTCTGTCTGGGAGGCAATATAAAAATTCTGACATGAGATACTAAATGTAAGAAATTGCCATTTAGTAGTGCAAAAATGCTTCTTGTCTTATCCATTATTTCAGACTTCATTACCTTGTAATTCTGCTGAGGGAGTACCCACCAACACCATAATCATTCTCATATCTCAACTTCCAGCTTGCTATTTTCCTGTATTAAAAATGGGGTTTGACTTAGTAGATCAAGCACTGGAATAGCCAGACAAGGAAGGGAGAGGAGTGAATGGGTGTGATCTCCAAGGGGGATGGAATGATTAGTGGACATTTAATGAGCACATAGGAAAGTGAAATGTATTTGGTACGGACTGGATGAAACCACTTACTGTGCTTGAAGGATGGTGGCAGAGCTGCTTGTTGGTAATGTCCCTAGTGGATGTTAGGGACAGAGAGCCCATTGTAAGTCCCCATTTGGCACTTTGAACAAGGCATCTATGGGGAATGTATTTAGGGTTTAAGTTGAAAACTCTCAAACCATCCTCAATTTCTGTCTAAAATGACCCCCCCCTCCTGGTTTACCCTCACCCTGATGATGGGGAATGAGTGGGCCAGTTGGTTAGGAAAGAGCTGATGGCTGACAGATAGTGGAAGCAGAATAATTAAATAAAAAAAAAAAATCTGTGTTCATTAATAAATAGTTTTTTTTTTCTCCTGCCACCCTACATTTCCACACACTTCTTTCTTTGTTTGTCTCTACCTTCTTTTTCATTTCAATCCCTTCTAGAAATATACAGGGAATCACAATATTTTGCCATTGTCTTCCTAGGCATTTCTAATAAAAAAAAAATGTGTGTGTGGTTGCCATGCACGGTAGAAGTGAAATGTCTGTAAGGAATTGTGAAGGTCCTTATACTGTACTGTACCATTTGCCTTCATTTGCACTGCCTTATAGAAGTTTCACTTTTACTACACATGGTGACCATGCACATATCATGTGTTTTATCTCATTTTTTTAAGAACAGGATAATTCACATGAACATTAATTTCTTAAAAAATAGTTCAGACGTTATATATTTGACTAAAGTCACATCAAGAGGTGACGCTTCTTACTGCACATCCTAGTGTGTCCTAATATCCTAACATAAACAATTACAATTAAAGCAATAACAACAGTAATAGCTAGATATAAATAAACATAGATGAATAAAGCAATTAGCTGCAAATTAGCAAATTAGAGAAAGCAAGTAAAAGTAGTGTCTTATTATTTTGAAGTGTTATGATATTATAAATTGCATTTTTTAAAACACACAGGAAAAGGTATTGAATGCAAAATTTGCCATGGAAAATCAAACCTTCAGATTTCCAAATAGTAGTATTATTAAATAATATTAAATATTATTAAATAACACAGATACCACAGCGAATTTTAAAACCCACAATTCAAGTTCCTCATTCAATCTGGCTTCTTTTCCATTTAATAAAGTCTATCTTTTTTATTAAGTATGAGGTGACAATCTTTTTATTTATTTATTTATTTATTCATTCATTTTACCTAGTAGCACATAACAGTATCAGGCTGTTTTCTACTGCTTACAGTTCATAGTATTGGGGCAAGTTCTTATCTGTGGTACAGCAATCTAATCCTCAGAATCAGATCAGAACAAGGTAGGTCATGCAATAGTCATGTTAGGCAACAAAGGCAAAAGTGATGTGTGTGTGTGTGTGTGTGTGTGTTTGTGCGTGTGTGTGTGATTTGTACTGAAGAAATTGTTTTTGTGCTTTGAAACTGATATACCATTTTATTTTTCACTCCGCAGTTTGGTTTAAATAAAGTTTTTGTTGCACCTTCCTTACTCGGTGGCTTGGTTTTTTGACTACAAAAATACTGAACTGCTGTGTGAACATATTCTAATATACCCATAGACATACCTCTCAACTGTCCCTAATTTTCAGGGACATCCTTGATTTTGATTTAAATTTTAGTCCTGTCAGTGTGTGTGTGTGTGTGTGTGTGTGTGTGTGTGTGTGTGTGTGTGTGTGTGTGTGTGTGTGTGTGTGCGTGTGTGTGTGTGTGTGTGTGTGTGTGTGTGTGTGTGTGTGTGTGTGTGTGTGCGTGTATATGTGTGTGGGTGTGTGTGTGTGTGTGTGTGTGTGTGTGTGTGTGTGTGTGTGTGTGTGTGTGTGTGTGTGTGTGTGTGTGTGTGTGTGTGTGTGTGTGTGTGTGTGTGTGTGAGATCGCACACTCTAAGAAGTACGGAAGTCAAACTTCACCCGTAGTGGCGGAGTTTGACTTTTGTACTTCCTTTTCACTTTTCCGTTACACTCCAAGCTCTCACACCATCCCATAAGAAGATTCTCTTCAAAAAGAGCTGTTCATCCTCCCTTCTTAATCCTTTAATTAGCAGCTCTTAGTCATGCATTCCTTACATCTCTTATTCAAGATCTTTCCTTTTCATTTTTCTTACACAGATCAAAAAAAAAAGAATCCTGTTCATTATTTTTACTTCCACTATCCAATCTCATTTGCCACTGCCATGGCTTTGTTAACTTGCAGTCTTCATGTTTCCACTGCTTAACATCCTCTCATTCTAATTAAAGTCTTCACAAAGATACTTAATTTCAATTTTTATGTGCCTAACCAATCCTTACATTCTCTCTTGAATCTATGCTCTTATCTCTACTCTGCTCTTACTATGGTTGTATGAATATCCCACCATTATGATGCTCATCACATCCGTACCCCTTTAATTTATAACATCATCAGCTGTGACTCTCAGTTTCTCAAGTCTTTCATTTCACACCAGCTTGTTGTACTTCCTTCTTGTAATTTACTCCTCCATCTCTTTACTTTGTGTATCTTTATATACATATGTCTCAGAACACTAAACTTTCCAGTCTCACAGTTTAGACCTTCTCTAACACATTACTTTAAAAGTAAGTTGTGTAATTATGTATGAAAGTAAATCACCAGTGCTCCCTGTCCTTCTTCATCCACAGCAAGTCTGACTATCCTGTGTTACACCCTTTAAAATGTCTTTTCTTTGAGAAAAATTTCCATTTTGCAAAACTAGCCTTTTTTTCTGAATCTCATGTTATACCAAAATCCCTAACCACTTAATTTTGCTAATTTAGAATCATCATCTCATCCAGGACGCTAAAAAATTCAAAAACACAAAAATTACTTTCAGCACCTTACTTTATTCAGCAACACTGATCTGATGCCTCAGCAGTTGAAGGCAAACTGCCGAGGCACCAGATCAGTGTTGCTGAATAAAGTAAGGTGCTGATGGTAATTTTTGTGTTTCTTATTTCTTTGTTTTTTATTTATTTTTTTGGTGTGTTTGGACCCTAAAAAATTCCTTGAACAAACTATCCATATCATTACTAGGTCTATATTTCTGGCCACATTTCAGACTCATACCTTCCTTTCTTAATCAAAAAATGACACACATCCAATCTCTTCCTAGATTTACATCAGACACTCCTTACTGCAGTTTTGCATGTCATTAAGATCATGAACTTTGGCTTTCTATCCATTTTAATACCTATATTATTTTTTTTACCATTTGCTAACTGTGTTTGAGCATTAATCCAAGTGAACTGTTTTTGGGCTCAGCATGGGAAAAGTGACTACAAGTAATAATTTACAAGTAGTAGTAGTAACAAGGACATGCCTAAAGTAATATGTCCTTTGCAGCTAACTGTTAGCATCTCTTCATAGGTTCATAGGTTCATAGGTTCATACTAGGCTATCTGCCCAAGGGCATTTATAAGCCTAGCCCAGAGTTTTGTGGCTTTTGCCACCCCTTTAGTTTGAAGGATACTATGCCCATTATTTTGCTGTGCCTCTGTCAAGCAGTGAACTGAGGTGATCCCAGGGGTATATCTGCGATCTCCCATCCATTGGTCAAGATTTCTCTTGAACAGGGCCAGCGAGGTGCTCTGCCTTACATGTACCGGGATTTTGTTCCACAGCATAGGGAGTCTCTGGGTGATGAATCTGTCCCTCCAGCACGTCCTATTAATAACCGTGTCAAGATTTAAGTCTCCCGCCCTTGTAGTTCTGAGGGATCTAGATTTTTTGAGGTGAAGCATGTTCATCAATTCCAGGTTGGACATGGCCTTGTATGTCAGGCACAGGTCACCTCTGAGCAGACGGTAAGCGACTGAATAGAGCTGGAGTTCTTTCAGTCAGGCAGCATAAGACATGTTTTTGAGACCCTTTATCCTTTTGGTGAGGAACTTTTGGGGCCTTTCCAGTTGCTGCAGGTGTCGGGTCAGATACATTCCGAATGGGGCATTGTACTCAATCATTGGTCTGATGAGTGATGAGTACAGGGGGACGATGACCTCCCTTGATCTAGATGTGAATCCCTTCATGATCAGGTGGGCAATGTAGAAGGTCTTCCTAACTACTTTGGCAACGTGAGTGTCAAACGAAAGGTTGCTGTCAACCTGGGTCCCCAGATCCCTGATGACCTCTTCTGTGGTTAGTGGATTGCCACCTATATGGTAGCTAGGGGTAACCTTGTTTTTCCCGAATCGTATGACTATGCATTTTTTGGCGTTTAACTTTAGGCCATGGCTCTGGCACCAGTTATCCGTTTCTATGAGACCTTTCTGAAGGATATCTGTGTCAGATGTGTTTTCGACTATGGTGCCCAGTTTGCAGTCATCTGCAAACTTTGTCAGCCATAACCCTCCTGTGTTTGCTTGCACTTCTGAAAAGTAGATGCCAAATAAGAGTGGGCCCAGGACTGAGCCCTGTGGGACATCACTTGTGACAGGCTTTGAGTATGACATGGCGCCAGCAACTCTGACCCTGTGGGTTCTGTCATTTAGCCAGTTTGCAACCCATCTTGTGACATATGGGTTTACATTTAAGCTGATGAGTTTTTCAATGATACCTGAGTGAGGTATAGTGTGGACTGCCTTTCCCTCATCAATGGCCTTGGTGACTGTTTCGAAAAAGTCAACCAAGTTTAAAAGGCATGATCTGCCTTTGACAAAGCCAAACTGGGTTGGATCCATAGTCTGCAAGTCCCCTATGTCTTTATTTATGAGTTCCATTATGATCCTCTCCATAGCTTTGCAGATCAGGCTTGTCAAGCTGATGGGGCGGTAATTTCCAGGGTCGGTGGAGGCACCACCTTTATGAAGTGGGACCACAGTTGCTGTACGCCACTCCTTGGGTAAGTATCTTGAGGTGAGGCTAAGATTAAACAGCTGCCCTAACTGCGGGTTTAATTCCTCATTGAGTTCGTGGAGCACACAACCAGGGACACCATCTGGTCCCATGGATGCTGTGTTTTTTGCCTTGGAGAGAGCAGTTCTCACCTGAGCGTTAGAGATGTTTGGGGGGCTACAATCCTCTGGTATAGATATCTCTCCTTTTGGGGGGAAGTGGGGGAGATGTTTGCACTGAACCTGTCAGCCAGTATGTTGGCAATGTCTGTAGGTTCAGTGATTTTTACATCATTTTGAACTAATTCTGAGCATATCTGGGAGTTTCCTCCCAGGTTTCTAACATAGCTAAAGAAGGCCTTATGATTGTCTTGTAAGTCCTTAGCGACTTTTCTTTCAAAATTTGCCTTGGATGATTTTATGAGAGATCTTAGTTTTTTACTTATAATGATCAAAGGTGTCTTCCCTTTTAAGGATTTTTGGTCTATCTTGTAGTAGCTTCCTCCTTTTGTTGTAGAGCTTGTTTACGGCTGGGATCCACCAGACTGGACGCTTGCCTTTGGTACAAAGAGTCTTTGTTTTGTTTGGGATTGCCTGATCCATGCAGTCCTGTAGGTGCTGGTAGAAGGCATTTGTAAGTGATTCAGCGGCTTGAGTAATGGTTTCCGCAGGCTGGGGGGCCTTAAAAGAGACCACACTAGTCTTTAGAAGTGTGAAGTTGGCTTTTGAGAAGTTCTTCACTGTGGTCTTTTTTATCTCAGGTGGGGCGGGATGTGGACTTCCAGTGAGATTAGTTTATGATCTGATCTCACCAGTGAGGGGTATACTTCCGGTGTTGAACATTGTGACCCCATGTTCGTGATGATGAGATCTAGTATGTTTTCTCCTCTTGTGGGGATGGTGACTAGTTGTTCCATGGCATTTGAGTTTATGAACTCTAGGAACCTTGGGCTAGAGTGTTGGGGCTTGAGTAGTGATCCCAGTCTATATTCGGGTAGTTGAAATCACCTAGTATGATGGTGTTTGGAGATACATTTATCCCCTCCAGTGTTTTCAGGAAAGCTATGTGAGGTTCCTGAGTTTGAGAGGGTGGCCTGTAACATGCTACAAATTGCAGAGCAGTCTTGCCTATGGTTAATTGCACCTGGATGGTCTCTGATGCATCGTGCGTTGCCACCTACCTTGGTGTGGGTGTCCTTGATGAATATGGACACCCCCCCCCCTCCTTTCTTGGTGGTGTCCGGATTTTGGGGCTGGAACGCATGATATGAGGTAAAACCTGATAGTGCTGGGGTGCTCTCACGAGCCTTGAACCAAGTTTCAGTCACAGCACAGACATCGATGTTCTCCATACTGAGAAGGGCCTTGAGTGCGTGCACCTTGAGGTTGAGACTTCTGGCATTGAGCAGCATTACCCTTAGTTTTTTTTCCTTTTTTGTGTTCTAGGGTGGTAGGTTTAGAATTTGAGCCTTGCCTAAAAAAGGCACTATGGGGGTGGCAAGGGCCTTTGCCAATATCCGGAAGCCCAGGGGTGACAGGTGCAAGCCGTCCCTTGTGAAGCAGTGTGGCTTGTCCAGCATATCATCCCAGGCAGACAGACATTGGATCCCCTTTGAATGACACCAGAGTTTAAGCCAATTATTAAAGCTGATCATCTTGTCTCTGTATTGTGGCATCATTCTTGGTGAAGGTAGGATACTGCTCAAGGTCAGGGTCATACCTGCCTGGGCTACATAATCAGAGAGCTCCTCTATGTCTCTTTTCATGTAGTCCAGGGAGGTACATCTCAGGTCGTTCACACCAGCGTGGACAATGACTGAGTCGTACTTGTACCTGCTGTTGAGAGACCTGAGTGCTTGCATTATGTGGCAGATTCTAGCGCCCGACAGGCAGCTTACTGTGACCTTCTCCTTACTCAATCTGGTGAGTGGGACGTCAGTGTGTCTGACTATGGAGTCACCAATGACAAGTGTGTCTGGCATTGTGTTTGGCCTTAAGGGCTGTGGCTGTTTGGCACACTGACTATGTGGTCTATGTGTTGCATGTGTTGTGTCCTGAGGTGGAAGTTGTTTGGGTGTCTGCTTTGGTGGCCTCTGCTGTTTTGGTAGATTTTTGATCAGAGGCTCCGAGTATGTCTTTGTGTGTTTGTGTGTATGATTTGAAGTTGTGATAGTACTATGTGAGACTGGGTTTGTGGTGTGTGTGGTTACCTTCTCCTCCTGTCTGGTCTTGCCAGTCCTATGTTGAGAGAGCTCAGCCTCCAGTTTGGCTATATAGTTGCATCTCTCGCATGTATTTGTGTTTTGTGGGAGAAGGAGAGGGTTGTCTGTGTACATGAGGCAATTGTAACATTGCCTCAATATTCTCAGATTCACCAGCTGAGCAGGAGAGGACACTAGCAACTGATCCCTCGACATGCTAGAAGGAATAGACAAAAACTTTAAAAAGACTCCGGGGGATGTGAGTGATCGAAAAAAGGGGTTTTAGGCTGGTGGGGTACTATGTATAATAAAAGTGCTATATCAAAGTAAAAAAATACTTTAGGAGCAAGTGCTAGGCTCTACAGATAGAGAATAGTCTACTTAGGGATCAAGTAGAGCTGAACTTTTTAGATATAGAATACGCTGGTTTGATCAGCAGTACAGTTCAAGGAAGCCTGTTTTACGGGAAAATTTGAAGAGTGGACTTTAGGTAGCCCGAATAGTTTAACCTTGATTAACCACCGCTGCTCTTGTGTGCTCCTGTGGCAACTCCACGCTAAATCGCGCTAACGTGCGCTTTAGTGCACTTTATAGCAGGGGGTTGAAAAGAGCTAGGAATTGACCCAAAATGGCCAATTAAGTTTGGCTTAAGTTTGGCACTTTCAAGTTTGTGGATCACCACCACCTTATGTTCTATCTTACCTCAAACATTCCATGCTATCAAGAACAAGGAGGGCACCCCCAATATACACACATGCTGCATTTACATGACACTTACCTGTGTTTGTCCCCATCAGCAGCCTAAGGACTAACTGAATGTAGAGTTAATAGACAGCAACTGCCTTCTGTCAGGGCTTAGCATTCCCCCTTACCTACACACCATTCTTGTCCTTGGATTTCCTCTGTTTATTTCAACTTCCCAACTGTTTCCTTCCTTTTTATATGCACACATATTCCTTATATTATTTTTGCCCACTATGGTCTCTCATTTCTCTGTAACCATGTCATTATATCCTCTTCACTAAATACCATGTATCAATCCTTGCATTTAGTGTATCCCTAATCTGTCTAGCTGGGTCTGTATCAACACCAGAATTTTATTTTTATTAGACTGTTATCCACACTCTACTGCACTAATATTTACAGCAGCATTTTAATGTATTTATCTACTTGTTAAACTGATCATCTCATTTGAACTAAGTGTCCCTTTTCAGGGGTGTCTCATGAGCAGCTTAAGTGCATTTGCTACCATCTCACAACAACCACTGAGTGTTGGGAGAAGCAGACTGGTCTGTTTTAGATTCACCTTAAATACATGTCACATAGCAATGAGTAGCTAGATGTGTGTATAGAAGATTCAGTGTAAATGCATACCACCTGTGGTAAGCTTAATGAAGGAAGAATCCTTAATAACCCTAGACTATGTATAACTTAACAGGTCTCTACTGCAATCTTTATCTTTTTTTTCTCAGTCAACAACTTCTAGGATAAGTACAAAAGATAGGGAAAACAATGTAAGGCAACACTAAGTTACCTTCTCAGGCTGCTGAAACAGTTTATGTACACTACTAGACATAATCCAATATAATACACAAGAAACAAATGATATTCGGGTTACTTATTTTTCAGTGTACATGAGGCACAGAATGTTTACTAAGTCCATCTGGGAAGGGACAGGCAAACAGTTTTGTTTTATTTAATTCTATTATTTGTAACTGCCAACTCAGTAATAATCTGTTCATCAGACGTAACAAGCTGATTTCTACCTTTTTAAATTGTGTTGGCAGCCATGACTAGGTTGCATATTGTTACTTTCTTGCATGTACTCTTATTTTTTAGGTTCTAAAATATCTTTATTTTTGTCACTGGGTACATAAGTAATAACCATCTGCCCATGCTGGGACACTATTCTTTTATTACTTGCATATGCTAATCTGTACCCAAAAGAGCTTTTTCAAAGGGACATCAGCAATTAAGGTACATACCTGGCTATATTACTTGATGTGTGTGTTTTTGGTCGGTAGTTTTATCTGTCATGTTACTGAGCACAATGGAGCCAAGTGCTTGACATTTAAGCACTGTTTTTTTTTAATTGCCTCTCTGAAAAGATAATTAGCTAATGAACATACACAAAGGTGCAAAATGGAATTCAAGTGCACTTCTATAAATGAAACAAAATTCAAACATGATCATTTTTATGACCATATTTAAGTAGTACTGAATACAGAAGTACTGCATGCTACTTGTTGATAAATAAGTAGCAATGAATACAATTGGAGCAAACATTAAGCACTCATAAAGATACTAAAAAGTTTGTGAAATCCAGACTGTAACATCTAACACATGTTTACGAGCAGTGTGATAAAAAAGTGCTTCATGTTTTATAAGCTACAGTATAATAAATTCTTCCAAGAGACAAACATAATATAGATGTAATATGACACCTCACTAGAAATTAGCCAGCAACCAGTAGAACCTCTGATTTAGTTTACAGAATCACACCAATTCTTGTCATCCCAAGAAACACTCAGTTTACATACATGTGCAATACTGCAATACATGGGCTCATCAAAGACCAAACGATTTCCAAATTCCGGTAATAATGGCCACACAAGTAAAAAATGCACTCTCCAAAGCTAAGAATACAGCATCCATGGGACCAGACAACATCCCAGGCTGTGTACTACATGAACTACAAAATGAACTGACACCTCACCTAAGTGTCATGTTTCATCATAGCCTCACCTCAGGCTTTGTGCCCACTGAGTGGTGCACAGCTACAGTTACCCCACTCCACAAGGGGGGATACACCTTGGATCCCAGGAACTACCACTCCATCAGTCTGATGAGCCTGAACTGCAAGGCCATGGAACATATTATCATGGAACTTATAAACAAAGACATTGGCAACCTTCAAACACTGAACCCCACCCAGTTTGGGTTCGTGAAGGGCTGATCTTGTCTCCTGAACCTGATTGACTTATTCAAATCAGTCTCCAGAGCCATGGACAAGGGTAAGGTGGTCCATACAGCCTATCTGAACCTCGCCAAGGCCTTTGACACTATCCCTCACTCTGGAATCATAGATAAACTTACTAAGCTGGGCATTAATCCCTACATCACTTGATGAGTTGCCAACTGGCTTACTGACAGAACCCACACTGTAAAAGTAGCTGACTCCAAATCCAGCTCCAGACAAGTGTCAAGTGGAGTACCTCATGGTTCAGTCCTGGGACTGCTCTTGCTTGGCATCTACTATTCTGAAGTACAGGACAACACTAAGGGACTCTGGCTAATAAAGTTTGTAGATGACTGCAAACTGGGAGCCATTATTGAATCCCCAAATGATGTGGATATTCTACAAAAGGGCCTTACAAAAACAGATGTTTGGTGCCAGAGCCATGGGCTCAAACTCAATGCCAAGAAATGTATAGTTATCCCCTTTGAAAAAAAACATGTACCCATGAATTACCATATAGGTGGCAGTACACTAAATACTGAAAGTGTGATAATAGACTTCGGGACACAGGTGGACAGTGGTCTCACCTTTGATAACTACATCGCCACAACAGTCAGGAAATCCTTCTATGTGGCACACCTCATCACTAAGGGCTTCTCATCCAGGAAAAAAGGAGGTCATTTACCCACTGTACTCATCTCTCATTAGACCCATTATAGAATACAATTCCCCGTTTGGTATGTACCTCTCAAGATATCTGCAACAACTGGAAAGGCCACAGAAATACTTCACTAAAAGAATCACAGAACCTGAAGCAGATGTCCTATGCTGACCACCTAAAAAATCTCCACCTATACTCTGTCGCATATCGTCTACTCAGAGGCAATCTCTGCTTAACATACAAGGCCATGTCAAACCCAGAGTCGTTAGACATGCTACACTTAAAGAAATCCCAATCCCTCAGAGACACACACTGCAGGGATCTAAACCTTGTCATCACAATGAAAAAAACATGTTGGAGGGATAGGTTCCTGACCCAGAGACTCCCCAGACTCTGGAATAGACTGCTCATACATGTCAAGCACTGCACCTCTTTGGCCCTCTTCAAAAGGAACCTTGATGATTGGATGGGAGATAGGAAATTCACCCCAGGGATCACATCAGTCACCCTGCTAGACAGGGGTCCAGGAAAGTAAATACTGTGGGAAGAAATAGCATGGGAATTGGTATGGCTAGGCTTGTATAGGCCCTAGGGCCAATAGCCTAGTACCAACCTATGAACCTATGAACCTATGAACCGAAATCCAGCTATCACCAAGCCACCACACCAACTTTAATCTACAAGGGCAGCCATCTCCAAAGTAAGAACTCCACAGCAACAGAGTGTAGCTCAGCTCAGACCATGCCAAATCTAAGCTGAGACTTAGCTGCCTCCATTCCAGCACAAGTTATGCAATATTCCAGTAGCAAAGAAAACATAGTTGCTAAAGGAGCAACTAAACAAGAGCAACTAAAATAAAAATCTTGTACCCATGCTATTCCTGCATTTTCCTCAACAGCCTATGACTGAAACAAATGCTGGATTTAAATGGAAGGACAATAGAAATCCAAGCTGCAGTCAGATAACAAAAAGTAACAAAATAATTTAGGCTGAAAAATCAGCTTAGAGTCTAGAGGCAGTAACTTTCATCACCTCTGGATATGTACCTATCCCCAGCTGTGCAGCTCCTGAATTCTAGTTCCACTTTTTGAGAAGTTCCATTGTGGCATGTAACAGTTCTAGTCTTATTTTTAAAATAAGAATTAAAAAAAATCCATGACACTACATTTCATGATCACTCCCTTCGTACTGTGAGTCTGTGAATGGCATGATGCGGTAACATGTTTTTGTGGTGGGGGGCTCTTCCACCTTATTGTTGCATAGAAAGTTAAATAATTTTAATCATTTATTTAATCAATTTATTAATTTCACATGTGTTCTAGCACTTCCTCAAAGCTGGTCCCTTTTTGCATTTTAAAAGTACATGTCCTTTGTTAAGACAGGAAACAGGGTTTGTGTATTTTGTTTTCATTTTGTATCTCTGTTTCATAAACTAATATGCTGACACTACACAGGACACTACAAGAAATGCAAATTCACAGAATGGACATTCTGACATAGGATCATAGGAAGTTACTAAGCTAATGACCCTAAGGCCTTTACAACCCTAGCCAAGTTCTACCCTTATTTCCATTATCAGCACCTCTTACCCCTGTCCAATAGGACACAGGTAGAACCCCTTGGGTGAATTTATGGTTACCCATCCAATCGTCCAGATTGCATTTGAAGAGGGCCAATGAGATACTCTGTTTGACATGAAGTGGGACTCTATTACAAAGGTGTGGAAACCTCTGGGAGACAAATCTGTCCCTCCAGCAGGTTCTATTAATGTCATATACCAGATTAAAGTCTTTGGAGAGAGTAACCCATGAAGCATTTGACTTGCGGATATGCAGCATTTCCAATACAGTAGGGTCAGAGATTGCCTTATATGCAATATATGATTATATGATTTTAGAAGTTGTGTATGAAAATATAAGAGGTGAAAATATTGTTTTCAGAACTGATAGAGTGGAACTGGACTGGATTTTGACATTAAAATCTCATATTATGCTAGGGCTTAATGGTATTGCCTCTCTTAAATCTATACTCATAACCAAGCATGGGTCTGTGTAAATACATTTGTTACAGCAATATATGTATATTTCAAATGTATGCCAGCTGCCTTTTTATAAAGTTTATATAAGTGTTTTATACCCATTTCTGTTAGGTTTATATATTTTTACAAGCCTTTAAGTTTCATATGCTTGTTATTACATACAATGATTTTAACAGCATACTGCTCCTTTAATTTTAATTGTCAATTAATTGGTGCATGCAACTTTTTTACACTATTTAAACCATTCACTAGTAGATGTAAGTTGTTTTATATGCCTGTGTAAGCCCTCTGGGTGAAAATTTTATGCTTGCATACCTGAAATTTATTTGTGGATATTAAAAGTGTGCCCAAAATTGACTTGTAGATATTAAAAGGATTTTATAGTGCATTTACTCCACCCTAGTTTCCAGTGATTTCCTACTTCTTATTGAATACAGTTGGTGTGTCACTGGATTTACGTATGTGCTAGTTCACTTTTTTGCTGCTAATTTAATTTATGTGAACAGCCATGGACAGGAATGGAAATAGTGCACTACCTTCCACCAGCAATATACCTAATCGGATAGTAATGGACCTTAACAGTTTGCTGTACATCTCCCTTAACCCCATATTGGATCCTTGGGTATATCCACAGTGTCTGACAACAGTTGTGTTCCAGATAGTGCATTGCATTAGTACACAACTAAGCTACAGCATTTTGAAAATATTGTGTACCAATTCAAGAAAGTACAATGGCACAGACTTGAGTTTCAATGTTTATCTCCAACATAAAGTAGGCCCTAGAGGTCTACAAATATTAAAAATGTCCACTTTTTGTGACTAGTACCCAGACCTCTTATGGAGGTGGCAACTAATTAACTTTAGCTGTTCTTTTAGATATATGGAGTTGAGGAATGGGTTCTTTGAGCCCACAGAAATGGAGTGAGAGCAAGCAGCTATATGTAGAATTAACAGAAACTATGGAACAAAAGGCACAATCAAATTTATTCTATGTAACACTTGACTGTATAGCCATCTTTGAAAAATGTCTCATTGAAACTAAGAAGTGGAAGCTGCACTGGTATATTATGGATTTTCAGGAACAGCATATTTTTTCTTGGAACACTAATTCAAGAAATGAACAGAGGGATACATCATATACTAGGATTAAACCCTTCTTGGCTCCTATTTCACATTCTATGGATGTAACTCAGTCAGCTACACCTTCTGATGCAATTTCTGTCCATCAGGGACAAGTACAAGCATATTCCCTCCAATCATGGCACTAATGATTCAGTTTCCTTGCTTGTATCCCCTCTCTTGGATTCCAACTCCTAATCAACTGAAACCCATTTGCATAAGACATCTAAAGACATCACCAACTGGAGTATGCCTTATACATATCTAACAGCAACATCTTTGAATACCACAGCCACTACACAGTCTGAAGCCCCTCCTCATCCTGTTACTCAGTGCACATCTGATTCACAATGACCTACAGTAGACATCAACAGCACTGGAGCCATGGATCCTGTTGACCTTCCTTTATTGTCAGACAGTCTTGCTCCACTACCACCCCAATGCCCTTAGAGACACAGCAGTGCCATGCAAAAGTGGACAAGTAACAGACACCACACATGGAGCCAAATGCGGGTCTGAACATAGTTTTTAATCTCTCAAGTACTGTTTTAACTGAGCAGGAACTGTCAGTTTTAAGCAAAGGGTTTACTCTTATGCCTTGACAAACTGTAGACATTTCTACCATAGTATCTGAATTTAAATATTTTGTTTGAACTTTAAACTTTAAGACTATATCTTTTAATGCTGCTTTTACACACACTGCTTTTAAGAGACATAGCATGTTTATGCCATATAGTAATGAAGTGGTGAGAATTTTTGAACATGCAGTAGAAAGAGACATGTATAAGTTATTTGCTTAGCATATGAAATGAACTTTTTACAATCTCACAGAGTTAGAATATATAGCACTTAGAAGCTTAATTAATAATCCTGATATAGTTACAAAACCTGCAGACAAGGGTGGGGGCGCATTGATGATGGACACTACTTTTTATATAGGAGGCATGACAAAAATGTTGCTCACTGATGACTATGTTAAAATTATTAAACACAGAAAAATAAAACTTGCTAACCATGTTTCAAGGACTTTAGTTAACCAATAAAATGGCAATAACATAAACAAGGAATTGCTTGACTATTTATTAGTTAAAAATTTTAAGGTACCAATAATTTATGGAGATCCCAAGATTCACAAGTCCACCACAATTTCACCTATCACGCCCATCATATCAAGTAGTACTGTACAACCAAACCAGCTTTAAAGTCCCTGGAGGCACAGCTTAGAGTTACGTTTGAATATACAGGTGCAATTTTGTGAGATATCGTTGCTTTTCACAAATTTTATGTGGGTGGGCAACTGGCAGGAATCTCACCAACTGTCACTTTGTTAGTATAGATGTGGAGTCTTTATTCACTTTCATTCCGTCAGACATAAGAATATATAGTATGCAACAGTTTTTATTGGAACAAATGGAATATGAGCAATCATTCATTAATACTTTATGTAACATCCTGCTTTTAGTTCTTGAGAACAATGTTTTCCTGTTCCAACAACAGCTCTATAAATCCATTTCATGAGAATGTATTTTTTTACAAAGGATTTGTGTATGACCTGTTTTTGTCTGGGAATGGAAAGAAACTACATTTGATTTGTTTTATGATTATAAATCTAATACATGTGATTTTTTTAATTTAAGAAATGTTTCTCTTTCTTAAACATTGACTGTTTAGATATTACCATCATTAAAGATGATAATGGTATTCTTAACACCTGTTAATACAAGAAACCCGTTAAATGTAACAGCACTTTACACAGAAACAGTATGCGTCCTCATTTCATTTTCAAGAATGTAGAAGATAACCAGTTTTGAGAATAGCTAGATTAAATACTCAAGACAAAAATATGTTAGAAAAGATGAAGGCTGCTGTTGAAGACTTGGTTCTTAAAGGTTACACCAAGCAAGAATCCCAGCAGATATGTGAGAACATTAAAAAGAAAAGAAATATAGTTGCTGTATCTATTTCTCTCTAGCCAAGTGGATAGGCACACAGAGCACAATACCCATGCTACCATTAAACAGAAATGTAGCTCTACCTTGACTTATAATAGAAACTCCCTAGCAATGGAATCACTTAGTAATTATATCACTTCACAACCCCTGCTTTCAGATGAGAGACATAGGAACTTAAAAAGTATATTAAACTATAGAGAACAACCCAAATTGTGGTTTGTATCTAACTCAAGGAAAAAAGGCACTTGTATATTTTGTAAATACATTGACAATAGGAAAATTATTATACATCCTGTAACAGCCACAAAGTTTGATATTAGAGTCTATGGTGATTGCAACACCAGGAACCTGGCATATCTAGTAACATGTAATCAATTCAGTTCCTATTATATAGGTAAAACAAACCAGAGGCTTAAAGACCATGTATTCAGTCATCTATTAGAAATTAATAGAGAAGTAGTTACTAATAACTTAAATAAACTTAAGCTAGAGAATGGATCTACCCACAATTTTAAATTCCTGAGTTTACAAGTTGTGTACAAAAACATAAGAGGTGAAAACATTGTTTGCATTGCCAGATCAGAGTTGTTGAATAAAGAAAGTAAGGTGCTGGTGCTTTATTTGTATTTTTTTATTTTTATTTTGGTGTGTTTGGTGAAAATATTGTTGTCAGAACTGATAGAGTGGAACTGAAATGGATTTTGAGGTTTAAGGTTCATATCATACTAGGGCTTAATGGTATTCCCCGTCTTAAACCTATACTCATAGCCAAGCATGAGTCTGTGTTAATACATTTGTTGCAACAATATATGTATATTTCATATGTAAGCCAGCTGCCATTTTATAAACTTTACATAAGTTTTATATCCATTTTATTAGGTTTATATGGTTTTACAAGCCTTTAAGTTTTATATACTTTAGAGCATACTGTTTTTTACACTATTTAAAACATTCCCTAGTCGATGTAAACTGTTTTATACGTCTGAGGAAGACTTCTGGGTGAAAGTTTATGCTTGTGTACTTGAAATTTATTTGTGAATATTAAAAGCATTCCTGAAATTAATTTGTTGATATTAAAAGGATTTTAAAGTGCATTTACTCCACCCTGGTTTCCAGTGATTTCTTATTTCTTATTGAATACAGCTGGTGTGTCACTGGATTCACCTACATGCTGGTTCACTTTTTGCTGCTTGTTACAGATAGATGGCATGCAGACATTTTTTGACATCTGATAGAAAATTAAAAAAGGAGATAAGGGTTGGGGTGAAAGAAAAAAAAGAGATAAAATTAGTACCATCATATGTGACATAAACTGCACTATCACAGTTATACAGCTATTTTATCCGAACTATTATACTTAAGTGCACATCCTATCCACTACAGACTATAGTTACAGATTGCTTAAAGTAATCCTTTCAATGTGCATATATTGGACATATACTCGGTCCACGTATACTGATTACAGTTAACAGCAGGGCATCTGTGCCACTTGTATTGACTTTATGTAATATTATGAAGGAAATGCAATATTGTCTATTCACTGCTCATGGTATTTGAACCCAAAACATCTAACTATAGTCTTATAATTGCCTCCTGAAGTCAGTTTGTGTGACAGACTTGTGCATGCATACTTGCTTTTACAGTTAGGATGTGCATGCTCACTATGCTACTACTGTATATTATAACAAAAAAAAATTTCATTAACTTTTAAATCTATAATAATACTTATATTGTGCTGCATACGTACCACTTGCTTCCCTCAGTCTATCCAAATGTTCATCATGAGCCTGATGATTAAATTCTATGTCAGCATTAGCTTTGAAAAGCAAAGAAAAGTACAGAACAGCATTATGCATACTAGTCTTGTCTCTATATACCTTTATGTGTATTAAAAATTCTCTTTATGACCATACTTGCACAACTGTTGGATGTCATCAGTTTGAAATTCAGTCAACTACTGCTTGTGGGTATCCCTCTTGTGTCTTTGTAGGCCACCAAAATGGTGTCCACACTGTTTTCCATTGCGTGGGATGCCAGTCACACTGTATACAGCCTTAGCCAAACTTTTTCAAGGCTCAGACTTGTACTGGGAGCCAGAATAGTCCCTCTGCAGAAGCCTTTGGGTGTGGTGCTTCACCAGGAGTCCAATAAATATCCTGGACTCCATAACACCCCACCTCTATTCCCTAAACTAGACACCTTCTCCTGTAATGCTAGACATGTCTAATACAAAATGTATTTCAATGACAACTAATGATTTCCAGCCAATTCCTGTTTTCTCATGTACTGGTAGTGTGCAAACCCGAGCAATGATGCAAACTGCATTTGTGCAATGTTAAATGGACAGAAACAGTGTCAAGCATGTAGGAAAGCAGTTTTGAAATTGTAAGGTTAATCTGACACTTGACATTAGTTTGAGGGGTGTTTGCTGATGTAGGTTGGAAATACAGTTTTAAAATTGGAAGGTAACTTTTACGTGACTTAACTTTGCAAATATGCACCGGGGTGGGGGGGCATAAATGTCATTACCTGATACATTTCTGTTTTGGGTTTATACACTGATAAAATTGGTTTTTAAAGTATGGCATTCATATCTATGTGTAAGGAATAAAACATTTTCTTCCATAGCAGTGATTTTCCATCTTTGCCACAGAAAAAGTGCTGCTCAGACAGAGTCATGTAACATTCATAAATACAGTTGACAGTTTGTGGTATTAACCCAGTATGTGCATTACCTGCCACGTTTCTTGTAGATATATTCAGTTGTGTATGTGTCTTATTTAAATGTGAAGGTTATTCAAGTCTAGATAACAGAATTATACTTATAAAAATATAGTAGACAGTATACACTCAGTCATACATCTGAAACACAATATGGGTGTCTTATCCCTCATACATATAATTCATATAAGCTCTACTATCTAAAGTATTGTAAGTGACATTGAACAAAAGGGGAATGGAACAAGAGTAAAAATGTCTGGAATATCCTGTATTAGAACACAGAACCATGTGTATGGCAGCTCTAGACCTACATGTATTGCCCCAAGAAGGTTGAAATAACACTTACATATGTTCCTGTTCATTGCTATATACTGGACTGTCACAACTTTAAAAATATGTTTCACTCCCTGTATTACAACTCAACACTTACAACTGCTGCCACAACATTAGTTGCATGACAGTTTCAGAATTTCCCAGTCATTTTTCAGTTCTATGTGTTTACTGCCACGTAGTACCACTTAGTAAATTTCTGTGGTGCCCAACATAATTAATTGAATGTATCTGTTTTCAATTTTTGATTCAATAGCTGCAGGTGTTGGATAACCTTGCTAACTGATGTGCAATGCCACTTAGAGGCATTGCGTGATGTAAAGCAAAATTGCAACAATGTATCCTTTTGGAACTTTACACTTTTACAGATGCCCTGCTTGCAAGTGCTCTATCTGTTTTCTGTTTGGGCCACTAGTCTAGGTTTGTGCACTGTTAAGCACCATGCAGACAAGATAAGCAAAGCTAAACCTGGTATTCATTGTTTCTCTGTTTCTTTTGTTTGCAGTAAGTAGTGTACCAAGCAAATAATGCAAATTAAAAAAAAAAAAAAACAAAAGTAGTTGGAATGAAGAAAAGCAATCTATGAAATAAACATTGAAACATGTTTTTGGTACACATTTTTACACAGGTCTGGATGTGAACTCTCACTCCAATGAACATTCAGAACACAGTAAGGATATCTTATCCCTCTTTGCCACACCAGCAGCTACAGCCAACTGCAACACAATCCACAGTATTAACAAGCCATATCACAGTTATTTGCACATGTATTAATTTCAGATGTAGTGCACTGAGTAATCACACAACCATTTATGACAATTGCTTGCAAAAATGGAACTCTCTCTTATCTCTCTGTGTTTGTTGCTTTTTCTTGTCTTATCTGAACAGTAATCTGTGACATGCTGTATGTCATTCTATATCATTGTGTTAAAAAAGTGTGAATATATTAAATGGCAAAAATATACAGTTGTCAACAAATGAAGAGGAGTTTTTGTGTTAATGAACAGAAAATGTGAATAGTGTACTGCTTACTTACATTTCAAACCTTGAAAAAATTACCTTGTAAGTCTAACCTGGCTGACAAACACCTGCCAGTAATGATTCACAGTTGCAATCCATTAGCAACAAACACTGAGAGACTGCCTGCACTATGTTTACATCAGATACATGGAAGCAAGTATTTGGGATTCAGCAATTCTAATGAGTTTGCACCTGATTTCTATCTTCATCATGCTCATATCCCTGAATCTACCCATAAAAAGGCAACCATGCAGCTAGGGAATGTGAAGGTGAGAAGACTTGTTTGTTTGGAGAACATAGAAGAGGCTATTACTTTGGGATATAGCGGATATATCAACACAGAAGACTACTGACCTTGAGAATGTATGCTTGCATTTTTCAGCTATATACTGCATATGCTGAAATGTCATTAAGAAAGAAACTGTTAATCTCTCTCTCTCTCTCTCTATATATATATATATATATATATATATATATATATATATATAAACATACAGTAGACTAAATCAGCAGGCCTTATGGGAGACAATAGTTTGGGAGGCCTGTATGAAATGGATAAGTAGGCATGAATAAGTATCAAAATGCCGGCAATCAATATAATTGGAGAAGTAACTGCAGGATATACATATCTGCTCTGCCATCTAGACACACACACACACACACACACACACATGTGCAGACCCAGTTGACTGCATTGATAGCAGAACCTCTACCTAAGTATATGGGCTACATAACACAATACTTAATACAAACAGAACAGCTGTGGTTGGTTTCATACAAGTGTGCAGATGAACTTATAGCACATTACATCATCAGGCCAGTTGAATGCAGTGAAAAAAGAACTCTCCAACTGACTACATACACAGACTACAGAACACAGTACTTAGCACAAGCACCACAACTCAAGTCTGATATATACAGGAGTGCAGGTGAACATACAATAGACAAAATCAGCAGGCCTTATGGGAGACAATAGTTTGGGAGGCCTGTATGAAATGGATAAGTAGACATGAACAAGTATCAAAATGCTGACAATCAATATAATTGAAGAAGTAACTGTAAACTACACACATCTGCTCTGCTGTCTAGACACACACACAAAGACTCAGTTGACTGCATTGAAAGCAGAACCTCTAGCTAAGCACATGGACTACATAACAAAATACTTAATGCAAGTAGCACAGCTCAAGTCAGTTTCATAGATGAGTGCAGATGAACTTATAGTACATGACATCAACAGATGAGTTGGCTGAAGTGAGAAAATAACTCTTACATATCTAAGTACATGGACTATAAAACACAGTACTTAATGGAAGCACCACTGCAGAAGCCTGGCTTATACAAGAGTGCAGGTGAACTTATAATACAGTACATCTGCAGTCCATGTGGGAGACAAGACATTGGGAGACCAGTATGAAATGAATGTGTAGGCATGAACAAATATCAAAATACTGGCATTCCATGTAATTGGAAAAGTAACTGTAGGATACACACATCTGCTCTGCTGTCTAGACACACACACACACACACACACACACACACACACACACACACACACACACACACACACACACACACACACACACACAGTTGACTACAGTGAGAGCAGAACCCCTACCTATCTAAGTACATGGACTACAGAACACAATACTTTATGCAAGTGCCATGGCACTAGCCTGACTTATACAAGAGTGCAGGTGAACTTATAGTAGATGACATCAGCAGGCCATGTGGGAGACAAGAGGTTGGGATACCTGTATGAAATGGCTATGTAGGTGTGAACAAATGTCAAAATACTGGCAATCCATGTAACTGGAGAAGTAACTGTAGGATACATATGTCTGCTCTCCTGTCTATACACATACATGCACCCAGTTGACTGCAGTGAGAACAGAACTCCTAAGTACACGGACTATAGAACACAGTACTTAATGCAAGTGCCACTGCACAAGTCTGATTTATACAAGAGTGCAGGTGAGCTTAAAGTACATGACATCAGAAGGCCATGTGGGAGACAAGAGGTATGGATGCCTGTATGAAATGAATGTGTAGGCATGAGCAAGTATCTAAATATTGGCAATCCATGTAGTCAGAGAAGTAACTATAGGGTACACACATATGCTGTGCTGTCTAGGCACACACACACACACACACACACACACACACACACACACACACACACACACACACACACACACACACACACACACACAGTTGACTGAAGTGAAAAGATAATCCCTACCTAAGTACACAGACTACAGAACACAGTACATTATGCAATCACCACAGCACAAATCTAATTTATACAAGAGTGCAGGTGAACTTATAGTAGATTACATTAGCAAGCCATGTGGGGGTCAACAGGTTCTGATGCCTGCATAGGCACATAGGTTCATAGGGTCATATGAGGCTACTAACCTAATGGGTGTTTAGAAGCCTAACTGTGTAAAAACACAAGTACCCTTATTGAGTGTATTTGGTTGGTTATTTTTAGCAGCATGTTTGTGAGCAGCACCAACTTGCCCTGTCCATGAGGATCATAGGTGCCAGCCCAGAGGTGACTTTACAATTACCCAACTAGTAGTCAAGGTTGCACTTGAACAAGGTCATTGAGGAGTACCACTTCACATGCAGTGGGAGCCTATTACAGAGGAGTGTGAATTGTTGTGGAATATATCTGTCTCCCAGCATGTTTTGTTTATGTCACAGGCTAGGCTGGAAAACCTCTGGCAAATTATAGCTGTCCCATTGGAACTGCAGGTATCCATCATTTCCAGAAGGGCAGGGTCTAAGACTCCTCTGCGGGGCAGCCATAGGTCACCTCTCAGAAGCCTGCACGATACCGAGTACAGTAAGAGGTATGCCAGTCTTTCAATGTATGTCATGTTTTGTGGTCTTGAAGTATCCCAGACACAACCCTGTGTTCTCTCCAGTTGCTGCAGGTGTCTAGTGAGGTACAGAGAGATGTGAACACTGTACTCCATTATTGGTGTGATAAGGGTAGAGTACAACAGAGCTATTACTACCCTGGTCTTATATGTCATGTCCATATGTATGATGTGCATAATGCAGATTGTGTGTGTCACCCATATGGGCTCATAGTGATGAAAGTGTAGATTGCTATCAACATGTGTTCCCATGTCTCACAAAACTGTGTTTTAGCTTGGGGGTGCTATGTATATCATAATTTTCAGGGGTACATCATTGACAAAGGTGACAAAGAGTTACTGTATGCTTAAAGTTCAGTACATGAGTTTGTCACCCATCATCAGTCTGTGTCAGCCCCTGTAATATTTTACCATCACTGGGGGACTCAATATGAGTGTGTCCAGTTAGCAATCATCTGCAAACTTGGTAAATCACAGGCCATCTACTGTTTCTGTGCTTCAGGGAACTATTTCCCAAACAGTTGAGGGTCCAGCACAGATCCTTGTGGTATTCCACTGATGAATGGGCTAGTGGTGAAAGTGCAGTCTCCAGCTTTGACAGTGTATGTTCTGTCATTGAGCCAGTTGGCTCTCCATCTAGTACTGTATGACCTAATTCCCAGATGGGAGATTTTCACTATGAGACATGACTGGGGAATAATGTCAAAGGCCTTGGATAACTGAACATAGGTGGCATGCCCTGTTATCCCTCATCCAGGTCTTTGGGGTCAGTACCAAAAGAAGTTTAAAAGGGTCATTAAGCAAAATCTACTATTCACAAAACCAACATGGGTAGGGTCAATTGCGTTGAAAGTGACTCATGTCCCTGTGGCTATGGTCCATGTTGATTCCTGCAGTAGCCTTGTAGATAATGTTTTTTAGGTATATGTGTTAATAGTTGTAGTTCTGCATGTTACCAGATTGATGTGCATTGCATAACACAACATTTGATATTACATTTTGTAGTGTGGTTGATATATGTATGGAAAAAGTACTGAGACTTCAGGGTTGTAGTGCTTTAGGGGGGTGTCAACACATGGGTATATTTTAAATATATGATATATAGTTAGCTAGGGCCCTCAGTTTGTAATTTTTCTACATGTAAGTTCATGTCATACAAAAGAAATGTACAGTAAACAGCAGTGATACAGCATAATATATACATTCCCGTAGCTCAACGAGCAGCAGGTTTGCACAACAGCTTGCAAAATGTATATACATGTGAGATACATGTTTCTACACTGCTAAGCATTGCAGAAATGTGAGCCACATTGCTAAAGTCTGACAGTTAATACTGAGTCTCTGGAATACACCTGCTACTTAACTGACTCTGTGCCACCATCTTTCAATAATGCATTAAAGTAAAGAAATAGGAAAGAAGGACAGTGGTGAAATGGGGATGCTAAAGTCTAACAGTTAGTACTGAGTCTCTGAAATACACCTAACTGCTTAACTGACTCTGTGCCAGCAAGTGTTAATGCAGTGATACATTCCTTTTTGGGGCTGGATGCTACTGGGTTTGAATACGACTGAATGTAACACTTTTAAGTTATTTCTTATTACCATTGCTGCACATTGGTGAGCAATAAACACCATTGCACAATACTGAATTAAAGAAAAAAATGGGGAAGATAAGACAGTAGTGAAATGGAGAGCAAGCAGGGAGAAGCAGAAATGGAAAGCAATACAAGAATGTGTAGGAGAGAGGCAGGAAAGAACCATAGTTATCAATTTCTTCAACAGTAAAAACTGATAATATATGCAGAACATTAGCTGAATTTGGGCTGTCACCCCCAGAGAGAAGAGTAACCTCAAAATAATCATGTTGTGTAGCCAGTTGGTTGGACTGAATCAAGTGTGTCAAGAAGCTATGTGTGTGAAATGGAGAGCTATGTATGGGATGATTTTTTTTTTTTTTTTTTTTTTGAGAGAGGAATGCTGGGGAAGGGATGTAAGTATGTCTGGATCTGGGTATGTGAGGAAGCAACTGCAGACAGATAAGACAAACAACACAAGACACAGGGATGGTGATGGACAGAAAAGGTCAATGGGCACCATGGATGTGGTGAGTGATGGGACATCCAGGACCCATGAACATTAAGCTGGGGGACAGTGAAAATCAAGTCCTATCCAATAGACTGTCAACACTGGTACCTCACTCCACCAGTGGCTGGAGCACTCAATCTCTCTTTCTCCTACTCCTGTTCCTACATAAATTGGGGGAGAACAACCCATCTGTCAAGTGTAGACATGCACCAACAGTGCAGCACACAACTGTACACACCATCCCTGGCAGTTGAGCACAGGTGATAAACTCACCACCTCTTCCACTGCTCACAAAAGAAACTGCCGGACTATCCTCCAGGGCAGGACTTACTGTGGGGGCAGGTAAGTGCAGGAGCAGCAGAGGTAGTAGTGCTGCCAGGTTGGCTCCCAGAGGTGCTAGGCAATGGTGCTGGGATGGGTGGAGTTGGAGCAGGCAGATCTTCTCTGGCAGGCCTACCCCACTGTGCTGTGGAGCATTTCATTATGTGGTACACGTGGATGACATGGACACGTTTTGATGAAACATAACAGTATAAAACAAATAAAAAAAGGAGAGATAAGGGTTGGGGTGAGAGAGATAAAAAGTGTTAAGATAAGTGCCTTTGTATGTAACATACAATGCATTACTACAATTATTTGACACTATTATCTTAACTTTTACTCTTAAGACTACCACCCCCCCAACAGATAACTATTACTTTTAAGACTACCAGCTCCTAACAGATGCACACTATACTTCAGATTGCAGCAAGTATTCCTTTACATGTACATATATTGCACATATTTATTTATTTTTTTATTTATTTATTGACATTTGTTAACCAGGTTTGTCCAACTGGGCTTGTGGCCCATTTTCAGTGGAGACTCGAGGAGAAAAGCTCCAGTAGTACATTTTAAAACAAGTACAATTTTAAACAATATTGATATAATAGCAGTTATAGCAAAACAATTCACATATGTTGGGTTACATGCATAAAGTTAAAGTTGCATTAAAAAGAAGCTAAGTAACAATTTTACATTGATATAATTCAATAGGTCAATAAACATTTTTTGTTTGTATAAAATTATGCAAGAAGGTTAAGAAGGGACATGATGATTAGTGAACAGCAGTATGGTTTCATGCCGGGAAAGAGCACTACAGATGCGATGTTTGCTCTGAGAGTATTGATGGAGAAGTATAGAGAATGTCAGAAGGAGTTGCATTGTGTTTTTGTAGACTTAGAGAAAGCATATGACAGGGTGTCTAGAGAGGAGTTGTGGTATTGTATGAGGAAATCAGGCATGTCAGAGAAGTATGTAAGAGTGGTACAGGATATGTACGAGGGTAGTGTGACAGTGGTGAGGTCTGCAGTGAGAGTGACAGATGTGTTTAAGGTGGAGGTGGGGTTACATCAAGGATCAGCTCTGAGCCCTTTCTTATTTGCAATGGTGATGGACAGGTTGACAGACGAGATCAGACAGGAGTCCCCATGGACTATGATGTTTGCAGATGACATTGTGATCTGTAGTGAGAGTAGGGAACAGGTGGAGGACACCCTGGAAATATGGAGATATGCTCTAGAGAGAAGAGGAATGAAGGTCAGCAGGACTAAGACAGAATATATGTGTGTGAATAAGAGGGAGGATAGAGGAATGGTGAGGATGCAAGGAGTAGAGGTGGCGAAGGTGGATGAGTTTAAATACTTGGGGTCAATAGTTCAGAGTAATGGTGAGTGTGGAAGAGAGGTGAAGAAGAGAGTACGGGCAGGATGAAGTGGGTGCAGAAGAGTGTCAGGAGTGATTTGTGACAGACGAGTACCTGTAAGAGTAAAAGGGAAGATCTACAAGAGGGTAGTGAGACCAGCTATGTTATATGGGTTGGAGACAGTGGCATTGACAAAAAGGCAGGACTTTGAGCTGGATGTGGCAGAGTTAAATATGTTAAGATTTGCACTGGGTGTGACAAGGGTGGACAGGATTAGAAATAAGTATATTAGTGGGTCAGCTCAGGTTGGAAGGTTTGGAGACAAAGCCAGAGAGGCAAGATCACATTGGTTTGGACATGTGCTGAGGAGGGATGCTGAGTATATTGGGTAAAAGATGCTAAGGATGAAGCTACCAGGTAACAGGAAAAGAGGAACACCTAAAATAAGGTTTATGGATGTGGTGAGAGAGGACATGCAGGTGGTTGGTGTGAGAGAGCAAGATGCAGAGGACAGGAAGAAATGGAAACAGGTGATCCGCTGTGGTAACCCCTAATGGGAACAGCCGAAAGAGGATGATGATGATGATGACAAAATTATGCAAATGCATAGTAGACACATTGGAGAGAGAGGTGTAATTCGGTACTAAGTATGGTCCTTTTGAGGGTACATAAAGGGAAGGAAGACTAGGTAGGGTCATGGCAAGGGCAGGTTCTGGAATTGAGAAAATAAGCTTTTAGTTAATTTTTAAAGTGTGAGGTGTGGGAGATTGAACGTAAGTCAAGGAGAAGTTTGTTCCAAGCATGGGCAAGGGAGTGTTTGTAGAGTAGTTTGCCTATTGATCTTTTTGGGTGGTAGCTATCAAGTAATTGTTGGTTAGAAGTACGGAGGGACCAGGATGGGATGTAGATGGAGACTAAAGAAGATAGAGAGGGACAGAAGGAGGGTTTATACAGAATAGAGTGTAGCATATGAAATTGATAAGATAGCAGAAACTGGGGAAGTTCAAGACACTGAAGAGAGTTTAAAGAAATGCAGTGGTGTGAGTTGTATGGGGAGTTAGTAATGAATCTGGCTATTTTATGGTAAGTCTGTAGGAGTTTGTTTAGAGTGGAGACCTGGATATTGTTAAGAACTGGGATGGCGTATAAGAGGGAGGGGAGGAGGAGTGCCTGGCACAGGGTAAGTCTAGATTCAGGGGTTAGGAATTTTTTGTTCCGATATAGCAGACCTAGTTTCTGGTTTGTTTGTTTTATACATTGGAGTATGTGTAGGTTGAACTTGAGTTCATCATCGATAATGACCCCTAGGAGTTTTGTGTGGGTGTCAGGTTGGATAGTTGTATTGTTAGAAGATGTAATAAAAAAAGGAGGTTTTGTGATGAGAAAGAGAACGAGGAAGGAAAAGTAGGAGTTTGGTCTTTGTGGGATTTAGGATCAATAGGGTGTGAGAGAGCCATTGTTCAGTGTATAGTAGGGCCTGTTGGGTCAGGGAGTGTAGTTCAGGAATGTTATTTGAGATGGATACAAGTGTGGAGTCATCAGCATACTGAATAAGGGAGGATTCTTTGCATGAGGTGTAAAGATCATTGGTGAAGATGTTAAACAAAAGGGGTCCCAAGATGGAGCCTTGGGGAACACCAGTGGAGATGGGAAGGAAAGGTGAGGAGGATGAGAGCCATTTGACAGATTGTTCCCTTGCCAGATAAGTAACTATTAAACCAGGCAAGTGAGGAGGGGGATAGGTGGAGATTTGCAAGTTTGGATAGTAGTAGAGGATGAGAGACAGTATCAAAGGCTTTGGAGAGATCTAGGAAGAGACAGGAAATGAGTTTATTGTTATCTAGGGCCTCTGCAATGATATGAGTGAAGGAGAGGAAGGCAGTGGTGGTGTTGGGGTGAGGACAAAATCCATGTTGGGTATGGTTAAGTAAATGGTGTGTGAGGAGGTGATTGAGAAGCTGTGAGTGAATACATTTTTCTAATATGTTGGAGAGGGGGAAATAATGGCAACTGAGTCAGCAGCAAGTTTGAGGAATGTAGGAGATAGATTGTCAGTGGAAGAAGAGCAAGGTTTTAGCTTGAGAAGTAGAGATTTGATGTAAGTAATGGGAACTGACTCAAAAGAAAACAAAGTTGTGTTAGTGGGACTTGGAGAGGTGGGTGCCGAAGTAGAGTGTGGCTTAGAGGTTACCAGATTTTGGATGGAAGAGATAAAGTGTTTATTCAGGAGGGTAGCTGTTTCCTGAGAGGAAGGGTTAGGGTATGGGGAGGGATAAGAGGGCTTTCCAGGATAGAGGATGTTGTTGACAGTTGACCAAAATTTTTAAGAATTGGATTTGTTGTTAAGCTGAGCAGAGCTAAAGTATAACTTTTTGTCATTAGTTGTATGTTTTTTTTTTGCAAGGTTCCTCAGTTGCCTGTATTTTTAAAGAAAAGGTGGTTGTTTAGTTTTAGTCCAGGTTTTCCAAGCATGATCTCTTTGTTTCATAAGGGACCTAGTCTCTTTGGAGAGCCAGGGAGCGTGGTTTAATTTTACTCTGATCTTCCTAGAGGGAGCAAAGGAGTTTACAGTATTCATGAAGATGCTATTGAAAGTGCTTACAGCATCATTTATGGGGAGGTGTTTTAGGATGGGTCAATCTATGTTGTGGAGAACGGAGTTAAATTGGGATGAATTGAAGGTCGATAGTTTTCAACAATCTTTGAAAAGGTTGGCTTTAAGAATATGGGAGTATTGTCTTAAGATGATGGTAGGGAGATGATCACTGAGGGAGTCAGGTAAGGTGGTGGGATTGTGGTATTGGCAGGGGGAATGGGTAAGGATCCAGTCTATGATGGAGCTGGAAGTGGCATTTTTATGGAAGCGAGTGGGAGATGTTATAAGCTGCAACTGTTATAAGTTATAACATATGCATGTTCCAATTCTACAGATTACAGTTTACAGCAGGGCATGTGTGACAATGGTATAGAGCTTTTACTTTAAACCTTTAAGTTACACATAATTGAAGAATTAACAGGATTGTATACTTAGGAAGTGTGATATTTGAATCCACCACTTCTGACTAAAGTCTAACATTGTACTCTTGGTTTATGCTACAGACTAATGCATGCATACTTGATTTTACAGTTGAGATATGCCTGCTCAGTTTGATGCAACTGTATAAAATACCAAACAAGCTACATTTAACTTTTAATGTTAGAATAACACTACTCATCTGCTGTGTACATACCACATGTCTCCCTCATCCCCGCCAATCTTGTGACATGGGTCCTAATATAGCACTCACTTTCCATGGCAGCTGTAGAAAAAAAATGCCGTTATGAATAAAAGTTTTGCCTATATTCAGCTTTTAAGCCTTACAACTACTCTGTATAGTTGATACTTACACATCTGGGGATGTCCTCCATCCTAAATTCCTTGATCCAAGCACTAAGGGTATCCCACTTCCTCCTCCAGAGGTCATTGTAGTAATGCCTACAGTGGCCACCAGTGCAGGGGATAATGGTAACACTGGTTACAGCACAAGCCAAACTATCCCAAGCCTCTGACTTACACTGGGACCCAGAATTGTTCCCCTACAGCAACCTGGAATTGTGGTGTTTCACTAGGAGTCCAACAAAAATGTTGGACTCCTGGACACCCCATCTCTGAGCCCTAAATCTCACACCCTCTCCACGATCACCTACCATTTCCTTCTTGGATCAAGAGCAATGGAGAATGATGGTCTCTCACCAATTCCAGTTATCACATTTACTGGGAGTGTGCACACTGTTTGAAAATGTTGTGCACTGCTTACCATCACACAGACATAGTGGTTGGGGGTGCACACTGCCATGCAACATGTTTGCATGATGGTAAACAGTGAGAAACAGTCAAGCAATGCAATTTCAATGTTATTTGATGTGCAGGCAGTTGTGTATGTGTGTTTGGCAAATGTAAAGGTCATGACAGTCCAGAGAGCAGAAATATACTTATATAGTACACAGTATACCCACAGTCATACAGTTGATAATAAATGTGGTAATACATAGATAAATAAATAAATAACTGACACAACATTAGTGTCTCAGCCCTCATGCATATAATTAATATCATGTACACTATGTTAAGTGTTATAAGTGAGAGTGACTATAACAGGATGTGGAACAACAGTAAAAGTGCATGGAATATCTTACATTTGTACCAAGACCATGTTTATGGTAGTCCAACACTAACACCAGTTGCCACAAGAGAGTTGAAATAACAGCTGTTCATATTCCAGTTCAGTGCTATAAACTGTAATGTTACAACAGTAAAACAAATGTTGCAAACCCTATACTATAACCCAGGACGATCTGTACTCCTACACTTACACCTGCTGCCACAGGATTAGCTACATGGCATTCCGTATCTTATTATTTGTTCTTAAGGTCTTACTGTTAACTGCAGCACAGTGTCACTTAGCAGGTTTGTACTGTATCCAATGGTATTAACAGTATGCATCCAGTTTCTATTTTTGGCTATCTGGACCCTGTCTGCTTCCTGGTGGGCCAGTTTGTGCACTGCTGCACTTCATGCACACCAGATATACACAGCCAAACCTGACATTCATTTTATCCATTCCTTCAGTTTACACTAAGCAGTGCAGTGTGCAAACATTAGAAAAACAGAGAAAGTGTCAATATGTTAACACCAGCAGCCATAGAGTCAGTTAAGTAGCAGGTGATAGACTCATTCCAACTGTCAGGCTTTAGCAATACACCTCACATTTGCACACTACTAAGCAGTGTGCAAATAGGTGTATCTCGCATGTGTATACACTTTGCTACCTGCTGACCTGCAACACTGGTGTCTCAGTACCTTTCACGCCTATATTACTTACACTACAGAAAGTAATATCAAATGTTGTGTCATATGAAATGCATATCAATCTAGTAATATGCAGAACTGCAACTATTGACCCATAAGTCTAACAAGCCTTATCTGCAAGGCTAGGGAAGAGATCAGCATGGACCTTATCCACAAGGACATATGTGACCCTCAACATACTTGAGTTGACCCATGTTGTGTTTGTCAAAGATAGATTTTGCCTACTGAACCTTGTAGACTTCTTTGATACTGACCCCAAAGACTGGATGACAGACAACAGGGCATACCACCTATGTTCAGTTATCCAAGGCCTTTGACAATGTCCCACATTCATGTCTCATAGTGAAAATTCCCCATCAGGGAATTAAGCCATACAGTACTAGCTGGATAGCAACTGGTTCACCAACAGAACACACACTTGTAAATCATAAATGTGGGAAGTGCACCCTCCCACTAGCCACTTACCAATGGAATACCTCAAAGATCTGTGCTGGGCCCTGAAATGTGTGGAAACTACTTTTCTGAATTGCAGGCAATGGTACATCACCTGTGGTTTACCATGTTTGCAAAAGACTGTTAATAGAACACACTCATAGATGCCCACGGTGATGGTAACATATTACAAAAGGGGCTGACAGAGACACATGATTGATGCCAAACGCATAGACTGAACCTTACAGCAAACAATGTCTCATTGTCCCCTTTGGTAATGAAGTACCCCTGCTAATTATGATATACATAGCACCCCCCCCTCAGCTCAAACACAGTGTTGTGAGACTTGTGAACACATGTTCATAGCAATCCACATGTTCATCGCTATGGGTCCATAGTGTTGAGACACACATTCTGCATCGCACCCTCATACATATGGACATTACATCCAAGACCAGTGAGGTCATGGCTCTGTAATACCCCACCCTTATCAGACCACTAATTGAGTACAAGGCCCCCTTCTCAGGTCCATATCATTATTTCGAATGTTCAGTTACTCGAATGCTAAAAGGCTGACACCAAATAATCGAACCGCAATTTAACCGAACGTTAAAAACTGAGAAAATCAAAATATCAAATTACCATAGTTGGCCAACTCCACCTCCTGCTGCATACTGCATACCCAAACAAAATAAATAACCTACACTTCACCCATGTGTAGACATCACCCATGTATCCCCTGTTCTAAGTAAATGTGCATAACACAACAAATATATGTGAATGTGAACAAACAACACCCAACTAGGAAAACAGTTTAATTTATGTAGTAAGTTCAAACTGTCATCTGTATGATACACCTTCAACAGTAAAGCCATCGCTCAAAGGAATTCAGCCGCAGAATACTCATTCCTCTTCCTGAGCACTGCTTGCATACGGACCTGCTTTTCAACACTTTTACACTTTATAGGTGAAGGCGGACAACCAGACTGCAGTTGTAATCGGATTTCATTAACCCTGTTTTGCTCATGCACTACAACATTGAGAACAGCTGGGATGTCTGAAATATGCCTACCTAAAAGACATCTAACATGGCAATGCCAGCCTTCAACATAGTTTTGTGTACATGGAAGGGACAGATCATTTAGAGCGGAAACATTCCAAAAATGAAATAAGGAACACCGGTGAAATCTTGACACATGTGCAGACCCAGTATGAATGTATGATTATATATGAACTTAACTTAACCTTATATTCTAACCCTAAAGTAACCATGTGTATATGTGCGTTATATTCCCCTACATGATAATGGAATCTCCTAGTGCAAACACATACAACTACAGTTTTAAGGTGTCATATATTACTATTGGGCTACATGAATGTATGATGATATATGAACTTAACTTAACCTTATATTCTAACCCTAAAGTAACCATGTATTGTACATGTACGTTATATCCCCATACAGTATAATGGAATCTCCTAGTGACGTTTTACATTAGTAAACATGATGTGGCCAACTATGGCAATGCGATATTTTGATTTTCGCAGTTTTTAATGTTCGGCTAACTTGCAGTTCGATATTTTGGTGTCAGCCTTTTACTATTCGAGTAAATGAATGTTCAAAATAATTATATAGACCCCCCCTTCTCTCTGTACCTCACCAGACAACTGCAGAAATTGGAGAAAAAAATAGAATTTTGTATCAGGTCCTCCAAACATCACATACATACACACATACAAATAGTTCAAGCATGGGCATAAATGCCCTTCTAGCTTGCCAATATACCAAAACTCTTGTTCCAGTAATGTGTCCAGGCTGTTCTTACAAATATCTAAACTAGTGCTTACTTTAATGTAATTTGGTAATCTGTTCCATGCACTAGCCACTCTGTCAGAGAACAAATTAGTAAACTTCTCATTCCTATAGAATCTACTACATAGGTTGTCTGATGATTCTCTAGTACTTTTTGATAACCCCAAACATTCCCAGAGGTAGTTGTCTCTAAATGCCCTATATACCTGAGTAAGATCTCCTGTTAAATATCTGTATGAGGCACTGTACAAGTTGAGATATTTTAGTCTTTCATAATAACTTAGATTTTCACATCCATGGATGCCCTTGTTATATTTCCAGTTTACTCATGCTTGTCTTCTTATAGGGTTTCCATACTCAAGTTTGGGTGTAATGTAACTAAAAAGCAATGACTTCATTATTTTTAATTTCCTAGACTTTATAAATCTTTTTATACAACCTATAGTTCTGTAAGTATCATTAACCAATTGGTCGATATGATTAGAAAAACTCATAGCTGAATCTACCTATATACCTAGGTCCTTAAATGAGTCCACAGTTTCAATCACTGTATGCTGTATTAAATATTCACCTTTCAGTTTATGTCTCTCAAATCTCATATGCTTAGTTTTTCATGTATTTATCAGCATATTATTCTCCTGTGTCCAAATGGTCAATTTAGTCAAGTTATTTTGAAGGCATGCCTTATCTGTAACACTTGTAATCAGTTTACCTAATTTCAGGTTGTCTGCATATAGACTGTAGAGCATCTCAGATGAAAAAGTTAGGTCTCTAAGATACAATCTAAACCAGTAAGGGCCTAGGACAGAGCCCTGTGGGACACCCTGACTATAACCAAGGATTTCACCTGTCCAATTGCTGTATGATACTTGCCATGTCCTATTTGCAAGCCATGCACCTATCCATCTTATCATGAGTACATCAATACCTAGTTGTACAAATTTATTGATCAGTGTTTTGTGCATGGCATGGAAAGACTACAAGACCTGTCACTTTACTCAGTATCCTCCAAGCTGTTGAAAGGTGACCGATGATTGACATACAGAGAAGTCTCAGACCTTGCCCTACTGGAAATGCTGGACATCTGCAAATCAAATAGGACAGGAATAACTTGTTCCTGGGTTCTCAACCTAACCTGTGACATAAACAGAACATGCTGGGGAGACAGATATATCCCCAGTGACTCACACTCTTCTGTAATAGGCTGCTACCACATGTAAAGCATTGCTCCTTAATGACCCTGTTCATGCGCAACCTTCACTACTGGTTGGGTGATTATAAAGTCACATCTGGGGTGGCACTTTTCTACCTCATAGACAGGCCCATTTGTTGCTGCTCACAAAATCACTCTGCTAACAATGACCATCCAAATATGCTTAATAAGGGTACTTGTGTTTTCCACAGCTAGGTTCCTAAAACTTAGAAATACATTACGTAAGAGATGCAACTATACACTGAATGTAGAATAAATGCTCTCTCTCTCTCTCTCAGGTAACGACAAACCAGATATCAAACAGGTTGTCAGCACACGCACTTCACCTCCTCAAAAAACCAAGTGCACAGCACATAACCTCACATAAGCAGAGTTACTCATTAGAAGCTTACCAAAAGAACAGAGACCTTAGAAATGCAAACCTTCTGCACACATTATAGTTACAATGGAACTCACTACACATAAAAACAAATGTATCAGTGTATCACCCATTAAGCTCTTAAGGCAAAACACCTGAAAATCAATGTCCTGGTTATAGGCAAATCCATAGTGAGATACTCAGATGTCCCCGTCACCAGGTTGTACAAGTGGAGAGTCACAGCCATTTTCCTGTCAGGTGCCAGGATCTGAAAGTCATGTATACACTCATGTCTCTCAACAGCAAGCACAGTTACATCTCTGTCATACTCCATGTTGAATTAAATTACTTGAGACATACCTCATTGTACTATACGAAGAGAGATATGACTGAGCTCTCAGATTATGTGTCCCAGACAGGTATGTCCATAGCCCTAAACAGCATTCTACCTTCACCCAGGATGATGCCTTAATGCAAGCAAAAGAATTATCACCTTCAACAACTGGCTTAGCTACTGGTGACAATTCAGGGGGATCCAGTATTTCTCAGCCTGAGATGATATGGTTGACAGACTATGCTGCTTTGCCAGGGATAGTCTTCATCTGTCACCTCTTGCCTTTTGGTTATTGGCCAAGATATTTGCCTCCCCCATAGTGCCTTTTGTAGACAATGTCATAAGACCAAAATTCCTGATGTAAAAATATCCTCAAAAGACAAACTCAAGGTTATGCTGCTTAATGCTAGGAGTGTAAAGCAGAAACTACACTCAACGGAGACACTATTTATTTGGGAAGATGTCAATGTCTGTGCAATCAGAGACATGGTTTATGGCAACAGAGAGTACTCCGGCCACAAAAGGCTATAATGCCTTCCCCGTGTTCAGGCTACAAAATGAACATGAAAGAACCAAATGAGGAGGTGTATCCATCTTCATAAAAGACACATACACCTCAGGACTGGTTAAGCAGTAAGACTCCTAGAGTTACTCCAAGTCCAACTAATTGTAGGAACCGCCCTCCACATCATTATTAGTTACAGGTCCAGCAACATTAACCATGAAAATGACACTGTACCTTCCTGGACCTACTTGAGTCACACCTAATGTAGCCAAATACCCTAGGTATGGGTGACATTAACTATCTTTCCATTGATTGGGCTACATATATGAGCTCAAACACCCTCACCCTCAGGTTCCCGGACTTTGTAAACACAAATGCTCTGGAACAGTTAGTCCATAGTCTATACCCCTACAAGGTGCTGGAATGCCCTTGACCTAGTACTCACTAACAAGGAACATCACTGTACCACCTCATGTGTGACACCCTTCCTGGTATTGTCTGACCATAAATCAGTCATGTTCAATGTAACAGTCATAGGCTGACACCCCCCCCCCCCACAGAATCCAAAAGGTTGAAAAGTTTCTCTAAAACAAACTATAGCCTCCTAAGTGATGGCATAAATAGGTTCAAACTTCCTGCCACCAATGACAGTAAAGAGTCTTATGTAAAGTTGTACAAAATTGCCCTGTATACACACCTTTACAATTGTACAGACTTAGCCATACCAGAAAGGATCAAAGCTTGCTCACAAAAAAAAAACAAGTCACCCTGGTGGACATCTAGCATAAATAGATTATACAACAAGAGAAAGAAACTGATGTCCAGGAATTAGAGGGAACAGACTCGGCAGAAGAACACTCTCCATAGCTTGAACAAGCAAATGAGACATCTTATAAAGTCCTCTAAAGCTAATTGCAAAACTAAATTGGCATCCATAGCTAAGGATGATCACAATACATTATTTAGCTATGTCTGTAATGTAAAAGGGAAAGTTCAGTCTTGCACCAAATTCATAGTGGATGGTGCCAGTCATAATGAACCTGAGCACATTGCCAACATGTTAGCAGACAGCTTTGGCATAAATTTCACACCCCTGTATGTCCAGCAATCATACCCCAAAGCATACCTGTTACCAGTTCTCTACCTATTATCTACAAAGAACAGGTGATAACTGCACTTGCCAAGGCCAAAAACACAGCCTCCATGGGACCAGATAACATCCCAGGGTGCTTACTAAATGGTGTAAAGCAAGAATTAGCAGAACCACTTGGTACTCTTTTCGACCACAGTCTAAGTACTGGCTTTGTTCTGGCAAAGTAGAAAACAGCAACAGTAATGCTCTCACACAGAGGGGGTCCCTCAACTGACCCAGGAAACTATAGACCCATAATCCTGACCAGCCTTGTCTGTAAGGCCATGATGAGAATCATCTTGGACCTTATCATCAAGGAAACTGGTGATCTTCAAACTCTTGACCCAACCTAGTTTGGCTTTGTTAAGGGCAGATCATACCTATTAAACCTAGTGGAATTATTAAAGAGTGTCACTAAAGCCCTGGATGAAGGCAGATAAGCATATACTACCTATCTGGACTTGGCCAAGGGCTTTGACACAATCCCTACTCACGCATCATTAAGAAACTCATCCAGCTGGGGATTAACCCAAACAGCATTAGATGGGTAGCCAACTGGCTCACCAACAGAATCAGCAGACCTGTAATGAGTGGTGTTTCACAAGAGTTTGTGCTGGGTCTCCTACTGTTTGGAATCTATTTCTCAGACATTCAGGTGATAACAGATGCCTTGTGGCTCCTCAAGTTCACAGACTACTGCAAACTGTGTGCAATCACTGAATCCCCAAATGATGTCACCATACTACAAAATGGGCTTACATACATAAATGATTGCTGCAAAAGCCATAGACATAAACTTAACCCAAAAAATGCACTATTATCCCTTTCAGCAAAGGAGAGGTCACTGAAAATTATACTATTGATAATACCTCATAAGTTCCAAAACAATGGTAAAAGATTTGGAAATGCAGGTTGATAGCAACATCAACTTTAATCATCATGTGTCCACAGTGGTAAGGAAGGGCTTGTACACAGCACACCTCATAAGTAAGGGCATAGCATCTAAGACTGCAGGTGTTATCAATCCACTGTATTGATTCCTCATCAGACCAGCAACAGAGTACAATGCTCTCTTTTGCATGTACCTCACCAGACACCTGCAGCAACTGGCGAGACCTAAGAGGTTATTCACCAAGAAAATCTAGGGACTTCAACACGTGACCTACATGGACAGACTGAAGGACCTGTCACTGTACTCTGTATTGTATAGAGTGCTGAGAGGTGACTTGTGCCTTGCTTACAGACCACTCTCGAGCCCTGCCTTAATGGAAATGCTGAAACTTCTGCAAATCAAATGGGACAAGACTCACTCACTGTAGAGACCTTAACTTAGCCTGCGACATCAATAGGACATGCTGGAGATACAGATATGTCTCCCAGAGATTGACACTGCTATGGAACAAACTCCAATTCATGTGGAACTGAGCTTCTCAATGACCCTGTTTAAGTGTAACTTGGATAACTGGATGGGAAATCATAAATTTACCCCAGCGGTTTCACCTATGTCACTCTTAAACAGGGACAACCTATGCTGATCATGGATTCACAATATGGACTACATATCTTGGTCTATAAGGGAACAATGGTGCAACTTTGCTAGGCTTGAAATGGACTCAGGGCCATTAGCCCAGTAACCTCCTATGAAACTAGGGCAATTATGAGAGTAGCTTTGTATGACCCTATGAACCTATGCTGGCCTGCCAACATCTTGTATCACACATGGCCTGCTGATGTCCTGTACTATAACTTCAGCTGCAGTCTTGCAAAAGTCAGACTTGTGCTGTGATACTCGCATTAAGTACTGTGTTCTGAAGTCTGTGTACTTAAATAGGTATGGGTTCTAGTCTCACTGCAGTCAACTCTGTGTGTGTGTGTGTGTGTGTGTGTGTGTGTGGGTATGTGGGTGTGTGAGTGTAACTGTGCGCGCGCGTGTGTGTGTGTGTGTGTGTGTGTGTGTGTGTGTGTGTGTGTGTGTGCTCTTGCTTGACATTACAGAGAACAGTTTACCACAGCATGTGGGGCACTGTTATTATTATGTTCTCAGCAGACACAGCTGATGTCAACAACTTTATAAGATTTTTGGATATGCAGTCATCTCACCAAGGCATGGTCAGACACTGGCCTGAAGGCCAGGCAGATGTCATCTCATCCCATACAAGACAGATTTCACTGACAATGCTTTTAACCTATTAACATACATCATGGCGTGGTTTGTAAGCCATGTGTTATTTTGTTGAGAAAGGCTTGTGGTCTCTGCAGCGGCTGCATGTGTCTGTTGAGGTACATGCAAAAGAGACATTATACTGTATTACTATTCTGATAATGTTTGGCTACAGTGTTTTTATACAATCCTATGATCTGAATACAATAGTGTGACTTATGATGTGCACCATGCATTTACCCTGGAAAATAATTAAAGAGAGAAGTTAGAAAGTAATGATACACATTGCAGTTTCTGACTTCATAACCCTTACAAGAGCATTCACTATACAGTTGTGAAATTTTGATGCTATAAACTGTCTAACTTTCCAAGACCAATATAAGTCAAAAGTACAATAGCAGTTCAATAACACAAATGCAGAAGTACAAAGCACTAAGCTAGCTCTGCACCCTGTGGATCAGACACAGCATTTTTATCTCTGAATCCAAAAGATAGAAAACAGGGATATGGCAGAGCTATCATCATTTGCACAGGGTGTTGTGTGTATGGATGGAGGGCAGGAAGCCTAATCTGATACAAAAGTTTGGTGAGTGTGTGTGAGTAAGAAGGAGTAGAAGACAGACATGAGATAAAGCAACAAATGGCCAGTAAGACAAAATGAGTAACTGTTGTGCATGTGTCTGTAGGGGTCCTCCAGGTGAAATTGGTGTGTGAGTGTCTGCATGAACACAGCCAAGCTCTGTGCTAGCTCTACATCTTTATCTGTCGGACAGGTGTGAGCCATCCATGGTAGTTCATCATTGTCATCTCTTACAAAGAGAACTGGCTCCAGCAGGAGATGCACTGGCACCTCCACACCAAAGGTCAAATGCAGTGCTCCTACCTGAACATAAGTGAAGTCTGCTGGATGCGCTCCCTTCACAGGGATGCTCATGACCATGACCCCATAGCCTGGCATGTCTGGGTGTGAAAAGCACACTCATTAATGGTGCAGTGGAAGTACTGCCACTATGGGATCATTATTGGGAATAGCCACATTGGTTGACAGCAGATGATGTGGCTGACCTATGCTAATGAGGATGCCATTCCCCTCCCAACAGACATTCCATCACAGACACTGCTTTTTCAATGACAGACACCCCTCTGTCCATCACAGCCACCCCTCATTCCAATGTTTCATTCATCCAATCCAATGACTTGGAAACCTGGTGGAGGCATTCATGTATGTCAGACTGTGCCACATTCACAACCCTGAGCATTTGTCTGGAGCACCTATGGAAACATGATTGTGTCTCCATGATGGCCCTAAACACACTTTGAGTGTCACAGAAAGTGACACCTGCACCAGGTTGAGGTGGGACAGCAGGCCCCCTCTGAACACCCCTATCATTCCACATGTGTGGCACCTCATCCACACTTTGGCAATGGCCAGAATAAACAGGCACTAAAGCCACAGTAGCCACAATTTCCTAATCAATGTTTTTGCTCTCCACCTGTTCGATATCTGTGGGATCAGTGGAATGGGCAGGCATAGTTTTACTGGCTGTGTCCAATGGAAATTCAGAGGATGGCTGATATCAACCTCTGTGCCAGATTCAACATCTGCACCCATGACTGTGCCTCAGTTTGGCCACCATCATCATCAGAGTCTGCTGATACACTGATATCAGGTGGCACAGGGCCCACACTCCCACTGTCATGATCACCTGTGATAAAAAGAAAGAAACACAGGAAAACATTAATACCTGCACTACTATAGTGTAATATATGCTAACAAACTAATAGTGATGCTAATATTACAGACAGTACAGCAATTCTCACAACAGGCCTGAGATCAAAATCACATACTACAGTATTTTTTTAAATTGCACAGCAGTACTAACATACAAATATTTGGCTTACCATCTGCAGAAGACATTCTGCACTGTAGTGCAGACAGTCTTTGAAGAAGTTAAGCAAGATGAAAGGGCAACATCATCACAATTAACAGTAACACAGGGGATAATACATTTACCCCTTTATGCATTAAGTCTACTTTCAACAAGAATGTGGCTGACAACTTCAACCTAAGCTTATAACTATAGTAATATTCAATCCCCCCCCAAAAAGGACATGTGGCACAGAATTAACTTATTAATTTCAGTTGTTTTACTATACAATAGTGTTCAACTGTTCCTGCCTGGAAGCTCATCCTGGGATGTGCTTGCTGTCTTGGAAGGTGTTGCACCCACATCCAGTGCATGCTGCCCTGCACTCTCCTGGTAACTTTCTGGATCTTTGACATTGGCTAGGAACTGTTCATTGGGGGTTAGTGGCAGATTCCCCAGCAGGCCCTTCCCTAGTAGTTATTTGGTCATGGCCCACTACAGCTGCTTGCAGTTGTGATCATATCAGCAGCCCCTGTGGTGCATCTGTTCTTATGTTCTGCCATGGCCACCCATGACATTTACATTCTGGACAATCTGCTGCCATATTTGCATCCTGTGTGCCATATCTCCCCACTCCTTTCCCAGAGAAGAACACCGTGTTGCCAAAACCAATCCACAATAATTTGATTTTCAGCATCAGTGAAGGGGGGGGTCTACATGGATTAACACACCTGAGTGACATACTTGTAAGTGTTCTAAAAGTCAGCAGAAGTGTAATGCACGTAAGTATCACATAACTACAAAATAACTGTTTCCAGATGAAACAGAAAAGGTAGCCAGTCAGTATTAACCACTGGCAAAACATAAAACAGTCTAGAGATGTGAAATACTAACAAAAGGCAGGATGCAAAACAAGGAGAGTAATAAGAGCAACATATCCTTGTCTGTGTCATGACAGTACCTCACATTTGCTTCCCCCAAAAAAAGAACAGTCCATTCTTGTTTGTGCCATAACAGTAAATCATCTTTTCTCCCCCCAAAAGAGCAGGCAAATTAAAGATGTCGTGAAGAAAACATCTTTGAAATGCTAAAAATGCTATGAAAGGACCTGTCCCGGAAACATTTTTACATATTTATGACACAGCATTCCATTTTTATGTATCGGCAATCATGTGTAGCTCTGAAATGGTTTGACAAATCTGCCCATGCCATCAGTACGCTTCTAACTAATGCATACAGATAAAAATATAAAGGCCTTTGGTTTACATTATTCTTATATACATTCCAGCATATGCAGTATGTAAGTGACAAAATGGGAGCATACCTGCTGAAGTTCAGTACTCCTCTGTATAGATATATCCTGAAGAAAAAGTGTTTTTGCAGTCTTACAAACACTGCAGTGGTGGTGCTGCTGTAGCGTTGTCGCCTCACAGTAAGATGTTGTCCTATTCGATTCTCAGATAGAGCGTCTTCTGTGTGGAGACATGCGTGAATGGGCGTACCTTCTTTGAAGGTTGTGTGTCAGGGCCGACAACTCGGCATGTAAATATCTACTGCCAATCATTAGCAGACCTGAGTTCCGCTGTGGCGACCCCTAACCAGGAAAAGCCGAAAGACACAACAACAACAAACATCAGTTTGGCTAGCTACAGGGTTGTCTTTTTATATAATGTAGATTATTAACAGACTGCATCTGTCTTACATAGATGCTAATTACACCATAAGCAGCTCTATTACATGTTAATCAGCCAATCCAATACAGTGGAGCTATTCAACAAGCTATAAAGCACCCATGTAGACTCCATGTTATTTTTTCCTGTGGATTTTAAAACGTTTGGAGTGCAGACACAGAAAGTCTACACTGGCAGAATGTTATCAGCTGCTGCTTTAATCCATTTGTATGTGATATAAGCTGAGGCCAGTGCTGCTGCTGCCAATAGGCCTAGGCTGAGATGGAGAAGAGTTTTCATGCTGCATTTAACTTTTCACAACCTATATTATGTGGAAATTGTAGAGTGCTACAGGGTGGACAGGAACACGGTACAGGAACTCTGTGACCTTTGCCACCCTCATCTCACAGCTAGAGACAATTGAGGGGAACCCATCCCAGTGGAAACTAAGGTATGTGTAGCACTCAGAATCTTAGCTACAGGTACCTTTCAGAGCCCAACAGGGGACATGCAGGGGGTATCACATGCATCAGCATCCAGGATCCTCCACCATTTCCTGGATGACATACTTCAGCATGCCAGTGAGCACATATATTTTCCCTGTAGCTCTGAGGAAAGGTCCAGAAATATGTAACAATTCTACCAGGTAGTGCACTACCTGAAATACTGAGTGCCATGGATTGTGATCATGTAGAAATTACCAACTGGGAAACAGGGTAGGATTTACATTAATAGAATACCACTCTATCAACTGCCAAGTCATGTGTAATGCAAAGGGAATCATCTTGAACATATGTGCTGGCAACTCTGGCAATTACCATGACTCACATATCTGCCACATCTCCCAGCTGTACTAGATGTTTGCTAGGGGGAGATATCCCACAGGTCATTTACTGGGGGATGCAGGCTTGCTGACAACACCCATCAGAAATACATACAAACCCATGGAAGAATGCCATAATGAGACACATACTCAAACCAGGAATGTCACAGACCATGTGTTTGGGCTGCTGAAGTTATGATTCCAGTGCCTAGATACATCTGGGTGAGCCCTGCAGTACAACCCACAGACATGTACAGAAATCTTCACAGTATGTGCTACGCTACACAACATAATACAGAGGAAACAGCTACATCTGGATCAACAAGGGGAAGGTGCACACATTCTACCACCAGTGGCAAAGTTACCAAAGTCACAGGCACATGAGGAGTCACAGGGGGCACCAGCTGCTGTGGTTGTAGGCAGACATAGGCATGCTCAGTATGCCCTTGCATTGGCTAAGTGACAATGCATAGCTCACTCACGCACCATCTAGGGAGCTAAAATCTTCATCCAACTCACATACATATAGTATCATTGATGCCAAGCAACTCACACATCCTTTACTTCCCCATCTATTGGTTGTGTACTGCTTGCATCAGACAGAGTCAGACCTGAACTAACACTGTGGCAATTGCTGCATTTACAACGTAAGTCTTGAACCTGGAGTATATTGTCTAATGATATTATGTCATATCCTTGTATTGCATCAGTTGGTACAGTAAACAAGTTAAAAGTGGGAGATTTGTTCAAAAATTACATTAACATGAAATAGCAGAGATGTATTTGACTTATATGTGTTGATTAGTAAGTAGTAGGCTTCAGGCATCAAAGTTGCAGAAAGTCATACCTCTCAAAGGAACTGATGATCACTGCATACCCTCAGTTTAGCACCACACATTTGTACTGGAAAATCATTAAAGAGAGAAGTTAGAAAGTGCTGATACACATTGCAGTTTCTGACTTCACAACTGTCACAAAATTAAAGAACAGGCAGGATGGAAAACAAAGAGAGTAACAAGAGCTATATATCCTTGTCTGTGTCATAGCAGTAACTCACCTTTTCTCCCCCCAAAGAACAGTCCATTCTTGTATGTGCCATTTCAGTAACTCACCTTTGCTAGCCCCAAAAGAATAGTCTGTGCTTGTTTTGTACCATAACAGTAACTCAGCTTGTACCCCTCTCAAAATAACAGTGTACCCTCATATGCATCATAACAGTAACTCACCTTTGCTCCCCCACAAAAGAGCATTCTATACTTGTTTCTGCCATCAACCTGGCCTTCAGCTGTTGGCAATTGCCTATCATAGTATTCCCAATTAATATCCTCACACATTTTAAGGCCAATTATATAGAATGGCTTACACACTGTATGTATCAGAGTACTGGGCAGATAACTGATGAATAACCAAGAAACACAGAAAGGTAAGACAGAGCTGTATATTTGCAAGCAATAATCATAACAGATTGTGTGGTGTGGTCACTAAGTGCACTACATCCAAATATAATAAATGTAATAGATGTACAAATAAAAGTTTATGATTTGATATCAGTGTACATTCTGTTGCAGTAGGTTGTGTGAAGAATGACTTCAGTTATTTGCTGCAAAGCTGTCTGTGTGACAAAGAGGGATAAGGCACCGATTCTAGTTCCTGAAAGTGCATTGGAGTAAGAGTTGAAATCCAGACCTATGCAGAAATATCTCATGTGTACTAACATTTTCTACTGTATATGTTATAGATTGCTTTTCCTCATTTGAACTATTTCTCCCTTTTTTCTTTTCTTTCTCTCTTTTTTTTTTGGCCACTCTCTACATGATGCACCACTTAGAGCAAACATGGGAACTGGAGAAAAAGAATGTCAGGCTTGGAATATCTCTTTTGCGTGAAGCGTGGTAGTGCACAAACTCACATAGCAGTGCGCAAACTGAATAAGTGGACCACCCAAAAAGCAGACAGCCAAAACAGAAACTGGATTCATTCAATCAATGCTATTGCCTGTGGCAGCAGGTATAAGAGTAGGGTGGGAGTACAGATTTTACTGGGTTCTAGTACAGCGTGCGCAACTTGTTTTTCACTATTGTGACATTGCAGTTTATAGTAATGAACTGGAACATGAACAACTGTTATTTCAACTCACTTGTGGCAACAGGTGTTAGTGTAGGACTGCTATACACATGGTCTCAGGTTCAAATACAGCATATTCCTTAAACATTTACTTTTGTTCCACTTCCCATTATAGCCACTCTCACTAATAACACTTGACATAGTGTACATGATGTTAATTATATGTATGAGGGTAGAGACACTAATAGTGTGTTATTTCTTTCTTTCTATATTTATTTATCTGTGTAGTATCACATTTATTTTCAAATGTATGACTGGGGTATACTGTGTACTATATTCCTGCAAGCATATTTCTGCTCTCTGGATTGCCATGACATTCACATTTGCCAAACACACATACAAAACTACCTGTACATCAAACAACCTTGAAATTGCATTGCTTGCCTCTGTGGTGCATTGCCTATTTATTTATTTATTTATTTATTTATTTATTTATTTATTTATTTATTTCCAGTTTGATGACCAGGGAGGTCCACTGGGCTCAAAGATCCTGTTTTCAGTGGAGGCCTAGGGAGAAAAGCTCCATAGTACAAAGTACAAGCTACAAAATACAAAATTCAACACATAGTTGCAAAAGGTACAGTAAAACAGCTTGTAAGTATTAAATAGCAAACTAAGCAAAGCTGAACTGCAACATATTAAGAAATATATAATACATATTTTCATGTTTACAGGTTGAGAGCAGTAGTACAGAGTTGAATTTGTACATAGGTTAGAAATGCCTGAGAGTGGTATAAAAGTAATGTTAACATAGGGATTAATCCCTGGTGGGTAAGGAAAAATGAGACCTTGTGTGCAATAAATGTGATCATGTATTAAGCAAGTTAGGAGGGTAGAGTGCAACTGCACTTCCATTTATGGGAAAGGTAGGAATGGAGCTGGGTTTTGAAGAGTTGCACAAACATGTTGCTCAGTAGTGTGCACCCCTGATCACCATATTTGCAGGACATTAAGCAGTGTACAACATCTGCAAACAGTGTGCACACTCCCATTACATGCAGTAACTGGAATTGGTGGAAAACCATCATTCTCCATTGCTCTTGATCCAAGATGGAAATGGCAGGCATTTGTGGAGAGGGTGTGAGATTTAAGGCTCAGAGATGGGGTGTCCAGGAGTTCAAGATTTTTGTTTGACTCCTTGTGAAACATCACAGTGTCAGGTTGCTGCAGGGGTCTATTCTGGGTCCTACTATAAGTCAGGTGTTGGGATAGTTTGCCCTGGGCTGTAATTAGTGCCACCATTATCCCCTGCACTGGCGACCAATGTAGGCATCACTAGTATGACCTCTGGAGGAGGAAGCAGGTTACCCTCAATGCTTGGATCAAGGAGTTTAGGACGGAGGACATCCCACAGATGTGTAAGTATCAACTACAAAGAGTACTTGTAAGGCTCAAAAGCTGAATAAGGCAAGATTGGTATTCATAATGGTATTATGTTCAGTTGTTTTTTCCACAGCTACCATGGAAAGGGAGTGCGATGTTAGGACCCATGGCATAAGACTGGTGAGGATGAAAGAGGCATGTGGTATGTATCCAGCAGAAGAGTAGTGTTATTGTAGCATTAAAGGTTAAAAATAGCTTTTTTTGGTATTGTATACAGTGGTATCAAATTTAGCATGCATACCTCAACTGTAAAAGTAAGTTTGCATGCATTGGTCTGTAGCACAAACCAAAAGTGTAATATTAGACTTTAGTTAGGTGGTTGGTTCAAATACCACACTTTCCAAGTATACAGTACTGTTAATTATTCAATGATGTGCAACTTAAAGGTTTAAAGTAAAAGCTCTATGCCAGTGGCACACATGCACTGCTGTAAACTCTAATCTGTATAATTTAAACATGCATATGTGCAATATATGCACATGTAAAGGAGTACTTGTTGCAATCTGTAGTAGAGTGTGCATCTGTTAGGAGCTGGTAGTCTTAAAAGTAATAATCTGTTAGGTGGTGGTAGTCTTATGAGTAAAGGTTAAGATAGTAGAGTCAAACAATTGTATTAATGCATTGTATGCTGCATATCAAGGTACCCCACTCTTATATTTCTCTTTTTTATTTATTTGTTTTATATTATTATGTGTCATCAGAATGTATCATTGTCATCCATGTGTACCACATCATGAAATGCGCCACAGCACAGTGGGGTAGGGCTTCTATACAGGATCCACCTACCCTCACTCCACTGGCCTGGGCACCATTTTAAGTTCCTTTGTATTACCATTGTGCATTGGTGTGTGATGCACACCATTGCACAGTAATGCATTAAAGAAAAGAAATGGGGAAGATAGGATAGTGGTGAAATGTGGAGAGGGAGCAACAAATGGAAAGCAATACAGGAATGTGGAAGACTGAGGTAGGAAAGAACAATAGCTATCTATTTCTTCAACAGTAAAAGCTGATAATATATGCAACATATTAGCTGAATTTGGACTGTCACCCCCAGAGAGAAGAGTGACCAAAACAAAATCATGCTTTATAGCCAATTAGAATGAATCAAGTGTGTCAAGAAGACACGTGTGAAATGGAGAGATATGTTTGAGATGATTTTTTTTTTTTTGGTTGGGGGGCAGGTTCCCTTTTTTGAGGCAGAGAGAAAGAGAGGAATGCTGGGAAAAGGACATAGGGATGCCTGGATCTGGTATGTTGGGTAGGTGAAGAAGCAATTTCAGACAGACAAAACAAGCAAGACAGGACACAGGAATGGTGATGGGCACATGAGTTTGGTGGACACTATGAATGGGGTCATGGTGGGGACATTCAGGACCCATGGTTGACAAGCTTTGTGACAGTCAGAATCGAGTCCTCACCCACTGACTGTCTCACTGTTATCTCACTCCACCACAGACTTCAGTACTTGACATCTCCTTCTCCTCTGCAGTACTTGACATCTCCTTCTCCTCTTCCTGGTCCTACTTAAAATGAGACAAAGAAACCCCTCCATCCAGCATAGGCATGCACCAGCAGTGTGGTGCACAACTCAATTCACCATCCCTGCCACTTCAGCATGGGTGATGAACTCACCACCTCTACCATTGCTGCCAGATGGAACCACTGGACTATCCTCCAGGGCAGGACTACCTGAAGGGCAGGTAGTGCAGGGGCAGCAGAGGTAGTGTTGTCAGATTGGCTCCCAGATACATTAATGCGTGCCACCACAGAGTTAGTTAAGTAGTTAGGTGAATTCCAGAGATTCAGTACTAACTGTCAGACTTTAGCATCCCCATTTCACCTCTGTCTTATCATTCACATCTCTTTTCTTTAATGCATTATCTCATGATGGTGTGCATCATGCATCAACGCACAGCAACTGTAATAGAAAAGTATTTAAATGTGTTAGATTTAGTTGTATTTGAATCCAGTCCCATCTGGCCCCAAAAATGAATATATCACTGGACTAACTGCATTAACACCTGATGCCACAGAGTTAGTTAAGTAGCAGGTGTATTCCACTGACTCAGTACTAGCTGTCAAACTTTAGCAATACTGCCACTGGGATAGTTACATGACATTCCCTTATTTACTAATCATTCTTAAGGTCTCCCTTTTGCCTATCATGAAATGCTGTGCAAATAAGATAAGCACAGCCAAACCATGCATTCATTCTTCCATTGCCCTTGATTACTTTAAGTACCACATTGTGCAAACAATGGCCAAAAAATAATAAAATAATAATAATAAACTGACAGAGAAAACTCAATTTGCACACAAATGAAGAAGAGCATGGATGTTAATGAAACAGAACCTGCAAATTGTGTGCTGCTTAATTGCATTTCCAACCTTGACAGACATATATGTAACGATTTACCTTCATATGGTTGAAAGCACATCCCTCGAATGTGCAGATACATGAACCGTTTCCATGAATTCTGTCCTACCGACTTCCCTAAACTTAAAAAAATCGAAAGTCGACATTTCTGATCACTCCACAGCTGAAGCAAGTGTTACCATGGGTCAAAAAGGGGGCGAGAGTTTGTAATTCGGAGCTTCGGTTTTCATGGTTTTGGGAATTCACAGTTTGCAGTTTATGGCAGCAGTTTCGAGGATGTGGCTGCGGACTTATGAAGGTAAACCACATGGAACACTTTGTAAATCTAACCTGATACACGCACCTGATGTAAGCATTCACAGCTGCCATCCATTAAACACAAACACTGAGTGCCTGCATTATGTTTACATCCATACATGGATCCAATTTTTTGAGGTTCAGCAATTCTAATGAATTCAGACCTCATTTGCATCTTCACCTTGCTGATAGCACTGAATCTACACCAGACAGCTACCATGTCACTAGGGAAATGGAAGCAGAGCCAAATTGTTAATGTGCTGAGCACAGAAGAGAGGATATCATTTTGGGATATATCTCCACAGAGGAGCACTAATTTTTAGATTTTGTGCCTGCATTTCATCAGCTACATACTACATCTGCTGACATGTAACTATGAATAGTCTGTTTAATGGGATTTATATTTATTTTGATTAGCACACACTTTTACACTTTCATCTGTCTGCATTACTTACATGTGTACTATTCATTTGGGGGTGGGGGAGCAAAGCTGCATTATTGTTTTGGCACAAAAACAGGATTATGTTGCTATTGCTACTTTCATTTTGTTGCACCCAGCCTGTATCTAATGCTGTCACATGTTAAGGTTAGTTCTGTACAAATCTCATACCTTTTGCTTTTTATTCTGTGTAGACTCCTTTCCATGGCTGTATTCCAAAAGTTTGGACTTTACATGGTTGCTTTGTAGCTTGTTGAATAGCTTCACAGTGTTAGATTTGTTAATTAGCATGTAATTCATATGCTTATGCTGTAATTAGAATGCTGCAGTGTTTACCTTGTTTGCTTAGAGGTGTGTGCCTCTAAACAGTGCTTACCGAATCTAAAATTTTTCATAATGCACACATGGTGGAAAACAACCATGTAGGCTTTATTGAATCCCCCTGTAGATTTTTTAAATGACTATAAACTCTGCATCAATTCCAGTATATAGTATGCACATTGCCAGAAGACAAGTTGTTGGTCTACTGTTTTTAGGATAGCTTGTAGGTTCAGTCTTAATGAGGAGTATCATTTTTCCTGTTGTTTACCAGATCAGGGTCTCTTCAGGATGTACATATAAGTAATTCTTTCATAGGTCTAAATCTTCTTGTAAAGATGTTAATATTTTTAGCCAAAAGTTAAGTACTGCATCTGGGCCTGGAAGTTATCATTTAAGAGCTTTTCTTAATTTTGTTTCAGTTTCTCTGGTCATTACTTCATCTCACTTCATATCCTCTACATTTGAACTCCTTATTGTTTATTTTAATTGTTCTATCCATTCAGCATCTGTGTTATGTTCTACAGGGTCCTCATAAATATTTCTCCAAAATGTATCTATTTCTTCCTTTTTTGGTGGTGTATCCATTCCTTTTGTTTTAATTCAAAATCCAATTCTCTATAAAATTTGTTGGGTCAGCAATTAATTGATTATTTTGTACTTTTCCGTTATATTTATATGCATATAGATTCATAGGTTCATAGGTTGGTACTGGGCTATCTGCCCCAAGGCATATATTAACCCAGCCACGTTGTGCGGTATTCACTGCCCCTTTAGTAGTTCCCTAGACCCTTGTACTACCAGCTAGTACCCTTGGCCCCTATCTAGTAGTGCTGTTGGTGTGATCCCCGGTGTGAACTTTCTGTTACCCATCCACTCATCAAGGTTCCTCTTGAAGAGTGATAGTGAGGGGCTCTGTCTTATGTAGATCGGGACCCTGTTCCATAGTAAGGGAAGTCTCTGCAAAGGGAATCTATCCCTTCATCATGTTCTATTCATTGTTGTGTAGAGGTTTATATCCCTAGAGTGTGTAGCTCAAGTAGATTTGGTTTTGCTAAGATGGAGCATGTTCAACAATTCTGGGTTGGACATGGCTCTGTACGTTAGACAGAGATCACCTCTGAGAAAGTGGTATGCAACAGAGAACAGTCTTAGCTTTTTCAATCGTGCTGCATAGGGCAACTGTTTGAGGCCAGTAATCCTCTTGGTGTGGTCTCTCCAGCTGCTGGAGATGTCTAGCCAGGTACATTCCAATTGGTGCAGTGTACTCAATAATAGGTCTGATGAGGGAAGAGTACAGGGGCACCATTACATCCTTAGATCTTGATGTGAACCCTTTTGTGATCAGATGGGTCACATAGAAGGATTTTCTGACCACTTTGGCAACATGGTTATCAAAGGAAAGCTGACTATCTACTTGGGTCCCTTGATCTCTTATTTCTTCTTCAGATTTCAGGGGATTACCTCCTATGTTGTAGTTTGAGGGTACTCTGTTTTTTCCAAAGGGGATTACTATGCATTTTTTTGCATTTAGCTTAAGACCATGGCTTTGACACCATGCATCAGTCTCATTTAGGCCCTTCTGGAGGATCTCCACGTCAGCCGGAGACTCTATTATAGCACCCAGTTTGCAGTCGGCCGCAGACTTAATCAGCCACAGCCCTTCCATGCTTGGCTGTACTTCTGAGAAGTATATGCCAAACAGGAGGGGCCACAGGACAGGGCCCTGAGGCACACCACTCATTACTGGTCTGGATTTGGACATAGATCCCACTACTCTTACTTTATGGGATCTGTCTGAGAGCCAGTTTGTGATCCATTTTGTGACGTAAGGGTTTATGCCCAGGCTGGTGAGATTATCAATAATACCTGAAAGGGGAATGGTGTCAAATGCTTTATCAAGGTCAAGGTAAGCCGTGTGTACCTCCTTTCCCTTATCTATAGCCTGAGTAACTGTCTCAAAGAAATCCACCAGGTTCAGGCGGCATGATCTGCCCTTGATGAAGCCGAACTGTGTGGGGTCCAGCAACTGGAGGTTCCCAATCTCTCCATTTATGAGTTCCATAATGATTTGCTCCATAGCCTTACAGATCAGACTGGTCAGGCTTATTGGTCGGTAGTTCCCAGGGTCAGTTGTGGCCCCACCCTTGTGTAGCGGGACCACCATTGCCGTGCGCCATTCTATGGGCACATATCCTGTGGAGATGCTGAGACTGAACAGGGTATTAAGATGCGGGGTTAATTCCTTTTGGAGCTCACGTATGACACAGCCTGGGACACCATCTGGTCCCATCGAGGCAGTGTTTTTAGCTTTAGATAGAGCCTTGTTAACCAATGTATCAGTAATAATTGGACTTACACAATCCCCTAGAATGGTAATAGGCCCTGTAGGTGGTGGTAGGGGGGGGGGGAATTTGCACTGAACCTGTCAGCCAAGATGTTGGCAATGTCAGAAGGGTCAGTATATTTTGTTCCATTTTGTACTAGCTCAGAACAGACCTGAGCATTGCCATTTAGGTTTTTGACATAGCCATAGAAGGCCTTATGGTTATCCTTGGCATCCTTGGCAACTTTCTTTTCAAAATTAGCTTTAGTTGACTTAATGAGGGCCCTCAATTTCTTACTAATGCTGATCAGGGATGATTTTTCTAATTGAGATTTGGCCTTTTTTTGTATAAGTCTCCTCCTTTTATTGTAAAGTTTGCTTATGGCCGGGGTCCACCAGACTGGTTTCTTCTTGCTTGAGGAAGGAGTCTTGGTTTTATTTGGGATAGCATGGTCCATGCAATCCTGAAGATGCATATAGAGTGCCTTGGTGTAGGATTTTGCATCCTGGATATCATTATCCTTCTGCAAGGGAATAGTGAAGCTTTCCACTTTGGATGCAAGTAGTTTGAAGTTTGCTTTGGAAAGATTTTTGACTATGGTTTCTTTGACTGGGGGAGGTGGAGGAGTGAAGATGTCCAGGGTTATCAGTTTGAGGTTGTATCTGACCAAGGCGGGGGTGATAACGGGTGTGGTACAATGGGCGCCCATATTTGTGATGATTAAATCCAATATGTTGTCCCCTCTAGTGGGGGAAGATATTAGTTGTTCAAGGGCATTTGAATTTATAAATTCTATGAATCGCTGAGCATAGGAGTTGGAACATTGGTAGTTCGCCCAGTCTATACAAGGGTAGTTGAAATCACCCAAGATTATGGTGTTGGGTAGGACCTTTATATTTTCCAATGTCTCAAGGAATGCAGAGTGAGCATCTTGGGACATGGTGGGTGATCTATAACTGGCTACGACTTGAAATATGGTTTTGCCTGCTGATAGCTGTGCATGGATGATCTCTGGGGTATCATGCTGTGCTACTAACCTGGAGATATGGGTATCCTTGATGAATATGGATACACCTCCGCCCTTTGTACTGCGATCTGGTAACCGAGGCCGGAAGGTATGATATGAATTGTAACCTGGCAGTGCTGGGATGCTCTCTTGAGCCTTGAACCTGGTTTCCGTCACTGCACAAACATCAATTTTCTCCATGCTGAGGAGAGCCTCGAGTATGTGCATTTTGAGGTTGATACTCCTGGCGTTGAGTAGCATTACCCTTAGTTTTTGGTTACCTGTGCTGGTTACAGTGGTTGGTTTGTCCTTTGAGCCTTGCCTAAAAGAGGCACTATGGGGACGGCAAGAGCCTTGGCCAGTATTCGAAAACCTAGGGGTGACAGGTGCAACCCATCTCTGGCAAAACAGTGAGGCTTGTCTATCATGTCATCCCAGGCAGACAGACACTGGATCCCCTTAGAACGACACCAGAAGCTTAGCCAATTGTTGAAATTGATCATTTTGTCTTTGTATTGTGGTATCATTCTAGGTGAAGGTAGTATGCTACTCAAGGTTAGGGTCATACCAGCTTGGGCTACATGATCAGAGAGCCCCTCAATGTCTCTTTTCATGTAGTCCAGGGAGGTACGTCTTAGATAATTCACACCAACATGTACAATGACAACATCATACTTGTACTTGTTCTGGAGTGACCTAAGTGCCTGTGTTATGTGGCAGATCCGAGCACCCGAGAGGCAGCTGACAGTAACCTTCTCCTTGTTCAGCCTGGTGAGTGGAACATCCGTGTGCCTTACTATAGAGTCTCCTATTAGTAGTGTGTTAGGTATGGTGTTTTGCCTTAAGGGCTGTTGTGAGGCACACTGCTGAGGTGAATTATGTGTTTTCTGGCTTGTGTTTGGGGTGCAGGTTGCTTGCTTGTCTGCTTTGGAGGGCACTGTTTCTTTTTCAGATTGATACCTAGTGCCTCCAAATATGTTTTTGCGTATTTATGTGTATGTTTTGCCAGTGCTTATTTTGTAGATTCATGTGTGACAGGTGGTGTGATGCAAGTGTGTCCCTTATCCTCTTGACTGTCTGTTACAGTCATGGGTTGAGAGTGCTTAGCCTTCAGTCTGGCTGTGTATTTGCATCTCTCACAAGTGTTTGTGTCTAGAGGTAAGAGGAGAGGGTTGTGACACTGCCTCAGGATGCCCAATTCCACCAGATGAACTGAAGAGTACACCTGAAGCTGACCTCTGGACATGCTTTGAAGAGTAAATTGAACTTAAGTCCTGCAGACAATCGAGGGTCTTATGCTATATTATAATAGTGCTGTCTAGGAAATTTGGAGAATAATAGTGCTGTCTAGGAGATTAGGACATATCTTTTAAGTTGTTCTGCCTCTACTGATGTATTTAGTTTATTATTTGCAATACTGCATGCTAGATCCTGTTTTAATACTACGCATTGCTTTCTAAGTATTTTTGTTGATCTGTCCCCTCTTTTAAATTATTCTAACAGTGTCAATTCTTGTCTTAATTGCTTTATAGTTTTCTTTATTCCATGCTTCCATGCTGGCATTTTATTTCTTCCCTTCCTTTCCCTTATTGCTCTGTGTTGTTGTGGGAAGACTTTATCTATTAATTTAGCTGCACAGTAATACATGATATTTACTTATAGTATATCATATGAATTTCTGTTAATAATCCTGATTATTGCATTTATCTGTTTCATCAGACTTCTAACATTTTGGGTCTTATTTACTTCCTGTAATCTATTTCTTTTATCAGTCTTAATATCTCTACCCATTTCTATTAAGTCAAGTAACTCCTTCCTTAGGTCATTTTCTTCCAAACTGAGAGGACATTCTTTGCTTTCCATTCCCTGTGGGGATTCTACAGAAAGTCACAGAATATCTTCTTGTGACATATCTTGTTCAGATGCACTCTGCATCATTTGTTGCCAATTCATATGAGACGTAATTGACCCATCACTCCACAACATTGCTTACGTCAGAGATGATAATGTTTCCTGTTCCTTCTCTTGTTGCCCATCCTCAACTGAACTTTTGTACTGGTTTACTACAGAAGGTTCCAGAACATCTTCATGTTTCAAATCTTCAGATGGCTCCCACTACTCCACCTGTTCCTCTTTAATTTGAAGACTCATTGTTCCATTATGCTGTGACATCATCTGTATTGGACTTAACTTCAGTTTCAATTTCTTTAACTTTTCCATTATTTATCTCCTTTTCTACTGTCTCCCTTTGTTTCCTTATGTTTGTGTTATTACATTTTCCATATCCGGGTGCCTCTGTGTTTATTTCTCTTGAAATATATTTGGTGCTGCTCTTTTTATATTGATTAGTTTTGTTTACTCATTTGTGCAAATATTGCACCATATCAGATCTCCTTTTCTTTCCCATGTCCATATTTATTCTTTAGATACTTCCTGCTCCACCTGTTGCTCCTTAATTTGTGGAATCATTGTTCTACCATACTGTGACATCACCTGTGTTGGACTTTCTAAACTAAATACTTCACTTTGCAGGTAGCCCATAATTTCGGTTCTATTTGTTTAACTTCTTCCTCACTAATCCTTTATTCTATATTCACCCTTTGATTTACTATTTTTTGCATTATGGAATTTTCCATAGCCTGGTACATTTGCCTGCATTCCTCTTCAAATATCTTTGAAGCTACTTTTTGTACTGAATAGCTTGGTTTTCTCCTTTGCATAAGAATTGCACCATGTCAAATCTCTTTTTTCTTCCCCATTTTTTGTATTATGAAATTTTCCATAGCTTGGTGCCCTTGCCTGTATTCCTCTTCAGATATCTTTGAAGCTGCTTTTTGTATTGAATAGCTTGGTTTTCTCTTTGCATAATAATTCCACCATGTCAAATATCTTTTTTCTTTCCCATGTCCGTGTTTGTTTTTAATGCCTTTCAAAAATCTTTACTTTTTTCTTTATATTTTCACACTTCCTCTGTTGCTTATTTTTCTAGTGAATGCAAAGTTTCTTACCTTGTAATCTTTTGCATGGGTCTGTTGTATTACTGAACACAATTTTGCATTTAAAGCTTTTGACATTTTTTCTTCTGCAAGTATTTTTCTTTCCTCTATTTTCTTAAAAATGTCTGAACATTTTCTGTCTGGAAATTATGGGCCTCTTGCATTATAGTAACACTACACAATTTTTCCTTATCCTCAAAAGTTCAGTCTATCTTCTTTGTGGATATTTTTTGGCCTGTGAGTTTTTTATGTTTTTTTGTGAACTACTGCTTCCTTCTACAATGGGGGTGGGGCTTCCTCTGAACCTGGCTTAACCCCATTGTAGGAGTGTTTCTATATCTTGAGAATTCTACTCTACCATTTTTTTCTAGTCCTAGCACCAGTACATATACCAGGTTTTTCTTTTTTTATCCTGGGACCTGGGCACCTAACTGTCTTTTTTATTTTTTAACCTATCTCTCTCTATGGTGCATTCTATACAAAATGCAATGTATATATCAGTGTCATCTTGGTGAGAGTTTGGAAAAACTGGGTCTGCCATGTGAAGGTACTCAGCAAGGTGTGAGGATGAATTCAGTGCTAGCAATAATACTCTCATTTCATTGCTGATTTCATCAGCTCTCCATTCAGACTCATCTATTAGGCTCCATTAGAGTGTGCCTTAATCCTGTAAGATTTATTTTTCAAGGAGAGAAGCAGCAAGAAATATATGGCACTGGGCTCTGATGTAGAAATAGATTAATAAGTTGAAATATAGCTTCCTCTAGGTTGATGCCAGTTATCCTAGTGTGCAAGATAAGTATGCACTGACATGTATAAATACATATACACGGTAATTCCAGACAGCCTTGTTTCATTGTTCTTTATTCTTTGAAGTGTGCATTAGGGGTGGGAGTTGGAATAATGGTTAAGATCTTTACCTTACAGATGCAAGGTGCAGGATTTTATTCAATCAGTGGTTATTGGCCAGGCTTGTAAAAGGCTACAGACTAATAACCTAGCATTTGCCTATGAACAAATTCAATGTATCATACAATTTTCTTGACAAGTCTTTCATGTCACAGTGGGTTGATATGAAACTTCAGTATGACAGGAAAACAGCTGATTGATTTGCACATTTATACCAGGATCTATTATGCAAGTTTTGCCTCTGTAAGTCACAACTCTGAGCTGTATTACAAATTACAATTTGAGGAGAATTACAACACAAAGATAGGTTTTCACACAGAAAATGTGGTGATGATTTTGATAGCTCAAACTCTGGAGGTAACACACTTTAACTGAGACAAATAGACAACTTAGCTTCTTCTTCACCAGCTTATTTGAAAAAAAAAACATTTTAGATTTAATCTATAATCTTGCATATTTTTAACCTTAGATGTGATCTGATCTCATTTGTTCCATTTAACCCATCACTAAAACAGTACATTTCTGTGAAAATCTAGAATTCACATTTATCCAAATTATTTCAATTTTTTGTAACACATAAATATTCTCTGACGATTTGTCATAGTATACTGTTAGCCTACCTTGCCTTTCTTTCACTAAATATTTTTTTATTATTTCAAATAAGATGTCTTAAACATTACATGAAATAAAGATAAATAACATATTTACAATTCTAAAACATTACTAACTTCAAACCATTATATAACTATTTACATTGGTGTCTATGCAAATAACATTGAAATTCTATATTATATAAAGTTAGAAACATAAGATGATATATCTTCTTCGATCTTTTCGAGTATTTCCAGTACTTTCATCCAAGAGTAATAGTAAGAAGTAGATCTTTTAGTTCTGTTCTTCACTGTTAATATTTCCATGTGAGCAACTGTTGTTGTTAAAGTCTCAAATTCCTTGAACGTAGGCGAAGCCTCATTTTTCTAGTGTATAGTTATGATTTTACGTGAAATTGCCAATAGTGACCATAGGATTTTAGTGTCTTTTTTTGGTACACAGTTTGGAATAGGAGAGTTGAATAAAATTAAAGACTTTGTTAATTGAAAATTATCATTATAAACAGTCTGAAAAAATAGTTAATGGATTTCCAGTACATATTGAGACATACACATTCATAAAAAACATGCTGCCAATCTGCTTTTATCTTGGTATGGCATCTCCAACATTGATCTTCAATAGAATACATTTTGGCTAACCTATGTGGTGTATAGAAACTTCTGTGTAGATATCTCCAAGTGAATAATTGCCATTATTTTGATAATGTAGAAAATTTGGAAGATTTTAGAATATTACTTTTTCTTCTTCAACTGGAGGATGGTTGTTTATTAAAGTATAATAATCCCAGTATGATTTTTCATGATAGTTTTTGTTTTTAACAATTTTATAGATATTAGACAAATAACCTGTACCCTGATAAGGCTGTTTTGTGATAAGAATAAGGTATTCAATGAGTTTTGGAGCTTCATGTCTAACTGAAGGTTGCATTTGATCTATTTTATTTATAAGAAAATGCCTTAGATTTTGTAAAACAGCCAATTGTCTTTATTTATATTATAATTATAAATTATCTGTTCCTTTGTTAGAATTTTCCTTTCTCTATAAGTTGATGCCAAAAGAGTAATGTTTCTTCTTTAAGTATATTTATTTTAGATATTTGGAATGTATCTAGAATATTTGGTGTAAAAGCTATAGGGAAAATAAGAAAAATCCAAGAATTAATATTTGGTATTTTGTTTATATATGTTCTGAACACTGAAAGTGTAGAGCTTACATAGTTTGATGGCAATTTATTAATATTATTCCTTTTCCTAAAAATAATCTTTTAATATCCATATAAGGGGTGATGGTATTACTGTTAAGTTGTCTTGTATGTGATTATAATTGATTTCTATGTAAATCTGCTCATGGGCTTGTTTCCATATAGGTGTGTATGAATTATTTAACCATAGTGTTATGTTTTTAATAACAGATGAGGTAATATATAAATCAATATCCGGTAAATTAATTCCACCATCTTCCCAATCTGGCAAATGTTTATTTAAGGCTATACGAGGTTTATTTGGAAACCATAGAAAATTTAAAATTAGTTTATTGTATCTTTGAATAATATATTTGGGTGGTGGCAATGAAAAATTTTGTATTAAGTATAATATTTTGGGAAATATGATTATTTTAATAAGATATAATCTGTCTGCTGTTGAAAAGATATATTTATTCCAGTAACCAATTGTTTTTTCTATTTTGTCTAGTATTTTATTATAGTTAAATATTAGAGAATCTGTTAATTCATTGAGTAGATTTATTCCCAGATATAATAATTTACTTTCTGTTACTATATATTTGGAAAATCTTTTGTTTATATATTTTTTTACAATTACAGGGCATAATTTTAGTTTTGGTTTCATTAAATTTTAAGCCTGAAATATTTTGAAATTTATTCATGGAGTTAAATAGAGCATTCAAAGACTTATTTGCATCTGAGAGAGTTAATAGTATGTCATCAGCAAAGAGTTGGATTTTAAGGTTTAACATTTTATTAATACAAATGCCCTTTATGTTATTGTTTGATCTGATTTGATTTGCAAAGGGTTCTATGAGTAATGCAAATAACAATGGTGATAAAGGGCAACCTTGTTTAGTTCCCTTTTTGATTGTTATAGGGCCTGATCTATATGATCCCAGTTTAACATATGCAGTAGATTTTTCATATAGTATTTGGATAAGATTATTAAAATTAGAAGGAAAGTTATATTCTTTTAAAACTAGTGAAAGAAAGTTCCAGTTAACCGAATCAAAAGCTTTATTAATATCTAATGAAATTACATTTAAATTTAGGACTTTATGTTTGCTATAATCTATTAATGTTAGTATTCTTTTAATATTATCTGAAGTATTTCTTCCTTTAATAAAACCTGTTTGATCTTTGTGAATTAAGAAAGGAAGAAAGTGTTTGATCCTATCTGCGTATATAGCCATAAACCTCTTGTTGTCTATATTGAGTAGTGATATTGGCCTATATGAGGAACACTGTTTCTCATCTTTATCTGGTTTGATAATTGGGGATATCAATGAATATTTCCAAGAGGGTGGTATATTCAAATATTTATTGGCTATATCATATAATTTTAATAATAAAGATATGGCTTGATTGGGTATTAATTTATACATTTCTGGTAGCATATTGTCTGGGCCAGGTGCTTTATTTGTCTTGAGCTTTTTAATTTGTGATTTTAATTCTGTCATATTGATTGGTTTGTTTATAATGTCTATTTGTTCTTGTGTTAATTTAATATGAATATTGTTTTCTAAGTATTTTTTATATCCTTAGTAGGTGTATCTTGAGTATTTATGGAATTATCAATGTTAAATTGGAGTCTGAATGCTTCTAAAATATCATTTAGTTCCGTAACTCTTTTGTTAGTATTGGGAATAAATATTTCTTTTATTTGCTTAGATTTAGTTATTTTTTTTGTTCTATTAGTTAAGTATCTCATGTGTGCTGAATTAGTAGAGTATGAGTTTATTTTTATCTTTTCTAAGTTAATCATAATCTTATGGTGTAGCAATTCTGTATACTTCTTATTGATTTGTGTAAGTTCTTGAACTTGAGTAGCATTACCCTTTTGTATTTCCAGTTTCAGTTTATCTGCTTTGTTTTGTAAGTCTAGCATATCTTTATTCCATAACTTCCTTTTATTTATGTACCAGGATAATATCTTCCCATATGTAACTGCTTTTAATGAATCCCAGACATATATTTCTGAAATATCTTCTGTGTAATTTATTTCTAGAAAGTTTTTGATTGTTTCTTCATAAAATTCTTTGAAATCTCTCAATTTTGTGATATAGGAAGGTATCCTAGTAATGGGATTTGAATAAAATGGTGTAAGCTCTATCTCAAAGACTATGGCATTATGATCAAATAAAGGACAATTTATGATTTTGACTTTGTCAATTTTTGTTACCTTGCCTTTCTTTCAACACATCAGCACTTATCTAATTTGCACATGATAGCAGTAACTTTAAAGTAGGTAGTTTAACTTTGAAATAACTACCTGTCAACAACTATGTATGTGGAAGACCTACATATTGACATATTATATTTTTATATTCCAGAATAGAAATAACAGCAATCCATATACACTACTATATTTCTGGATAAGATGTCGATCGTCTGGAACATTTAGTCCACTTGTTTATGCTTTTCATTCACCAAAGACTTGCTCCAGGATTCAATAAAGTGTGTACACAGCCACGGTTCCTCCTCAGCAGTGTGCCATACATATCAATTATGGCATGTTGCTGAAGGAGATCATAGTAACACAGATACTGAATCCATGCAAGCAAGTCTTTACAGGCTGTCCCTTAATTGTGGACTGTCCAGAAAAATTTAGGACAGTTGGTAAGCACAGCACAACACCTTTCAGCCAGTTAACCTGGACTGAAAGGTGTACAACACATTTTACTTCATTAAACTGCAATTTTACTTATTTATTTATTTATTTTTTGGTTGTTTGCATGGTGGGGCATGTTGCTTAGCTATGCTTGGCTTTGCTTTACATCTACAATAGACATTCACTAGACATCTAAATATAGAAACAGGATATATTCAATTTTAATTAATTAATTAATTTGTTTATTTTTCATGTGCTTGTTTGTGCAGTGAGGCACGTTGCTCAGCCATGCTTAGGTTTGCTTACATATACAGTAGACATCCGCTAGACAGCTAATAATAGAAACCAGATGTATTCAATTGTTGTAGGTCTGCCAATCTTAGCAACACACAAATCCATGTAGCTACACTTACAGGCACCTTTGCAGTATTGCTGAAGAAATATGATCTCCCTTCACTATCACAGTGGTCTGAAAGGTTGAGTCATGACGTACAGTCTACTAGGTCCTGGGTTCAAGTCTTGAGCAGTAATACTTTTTACTTATATTGCTGTGAAAATGTGTTAGGTGACTGAAACATCAGTTTAGTATAAATTAAAAGAAATTGTTACATTTAGGAAAGCTGTGTGATGATAAGATCCGCTTAAACATGGTTTGTATGAGTTTACATTATACTAAGAGGTGCAGCGCTTGTTTGAAAGTTACAGTATGACGTGCAAGGGCAGGAATACACCCTATTTAAAGGCCAGTAGGCAGGAATTTCACATCATTCTTTGGAGTCTTACTTTGGCTGTGGATAGGGCTGCTGCTGTAGGTGAGGGAGTGTGCTTTTGTGTGCAAAAGTGAGGAGTGCAGGAGTCCAGAGTTTTTGTTGGAATCCTGGTAGACCAATATGGACCCCGGCTACTGCAGAGTGACTACCAAGGCTCAGATTGTAAGTTTGAGGCCTGGGATCATTTGGCCAAGGACATAACCAGTGCTACTGGTATCCACCGCACTGATGAGCAGTGTCATCACCACTATGATGATCTGAGACATAGGAAGAGAGGAGCCTTGGACACCTGGGTCCAAGAGGTTAGGGCTGGGCACACCTCACAGATATGTAAGTATGTTTTCCAATAATTTATAAATATACAAGCTGAATCTGTGCAAAACTGGTATGCATAATGGTTTGTTTCTCTTACAGCTGCAAAAGAAAGGGCTCACAATGTCCAGTCCCATGCAGGGCATTTGGCCAAGATGAGGCAAGTGTGTCGAAGTAGGAAAATCACCAAAGTAATAACTTAATACATAACTTAATAATACAATAAAGTAAATACAGATTTTGCAGTCTTCACAGTCAGGTATAACATAACTGAGACATCTTACATCTTTATTAATGTGTCACTGTCTACCTGAAATGGCAAAGCAATTTAAAGCAAGTAAGCATGCAGTACTGTGTAGCATAGCTTCCAGCCAGCAGTCATTTTTGTGGTCTACCCAGATTAAGAGTCACTGTTCTGGTCTGAATTGTCTGAAATATGCTGTAGATTGCACTCAATAAATGAACAGGGAATACAGGTAAGTTAACAGAACTTCTAGACAGTTGTCCATGTGTATAAATGTCAGATTTCATGCAACGTTAATCAATAAAGGTTAAAAGGAGATGGTGCTTTGATAATTATTTTTTTTTTAAATGTACAGCATTCCTTTAGTCACTACTTGTGGGTTCTAATCCGACACTAGATAAATGATAAATGTGAATTAGTAAATAATGTGCCAACATATGTCAGAAGTAAATGCAGTGCAATACTCAAATTAAGGGTCAAACTTGTGTTCTGCTCATGTTGTCTGAAATATGCTATAAATTGCACTTAGTAAATGAACAGGGTATACTGTTAAGTTAAAAGAACTCCTAGACATCTTTCCATGTCTGTAAATGCCAGACTTCATGCAACATTAATCAATAAATGTTAAAAGCAGATGGTGCTTTGATAATTAATTTATTTCAAAGTGTTCATTATTCCTGTAGTCACTGCTTATGGGTTCTAATTCAACACCAGTCAACTGATAAAAGTGAAGTAGTAAATAATATGCCAACATATGTCAGAAATAAATGTAGTGCAACACCCAGATTAAGGGTCAAGCTTGTGTTCTGCTCATTTTGTCTGAAATATGCTGTAGCTTGCACTCAGTGAATGAACAGAGTATACGGGTAAGTTAACAGAAGTCCTAGACATCGATCCATGTGTGTAAATGCCAGATTTGAAGCGACATTAACCAATAAAGTGTGAAGGGAGATGATGCTTTGGTAATTGCTTTTTTCAAAGACAGTGCTCAATCTTCCTGTACTTACTGTTTGTGGGTTTTAATCCGACCCTAGACACAGCTATGCATGTGTGTACAAATCACAATTTGACACAACAGGAATCAGTAAAAGTTCTAAAGGAGATGGTGGTTTGAAATATTATTTTTTAAAATAAAATGGTCAGTCTTACTGTAGTCACTGCTTGTGGGTTCTACTCCCACTGTAGCCAACTGAGAAATGTCCAGTTGTCTAGTGTAGTTAGTGTACATGAACATACCTCTCAACTGTTATGATTTTTGCAGAATTTAATGCCTCCCACCCCATATGTGTGGTCCTTGATTTGCAGATATATGACATTACTCAAAATGGGATTTAATGGGAAATCTGTTATCACAACACCTTGCTACTAATGTATGTGCACAATATGTAAAAATGTTCCCCGTTGATGTTTCTTTGTACCACCATTTTGTATGGCTTGGTCCATAATGTCCCATGCTAACTGGTTGAGAGCTATGCATGTGCAACATCATATATACAATATAAGTAGTCACTGTTCTCACAAGTGTAATCTAACATATCTAAAAGTATGTAGTAGTAGTCTGTGTACTTATCTTATATATGACGTTACTACTGTTCTTCTTTTCTCTCTCATTCCACCCCTTCGCTTCTTTTATTTATTAATTATATGTATTATTATTATTTGATATTATCATATTATTTGTAATTATCTATTATGTTGGCCTTATGTATAATTTAATATGGGTTTTTGTTAAAAAAAACCCTTAATTTACATTATTTATTGTTGTGCTCATTATGTTATTTTCCATTTCTTTCCATTACTCATTATTGCTCTCTTATGTTATTAATTATTTTTGGTTATGTTTATTTTTCTTTATGTTTATATTTAATTTACCACAGCATGACAAGATAGGCCATTTCCTGGTATCCACCTACCTCAGCTCCTCTGGCACATCTGGGCTGCAGCCTGGTGGAGCCCCCTCTGCTGCCCTGCACTACCTGTTCCATCTGAAAGAGCTTATCTGTAGCCTTTTCCTTGTTTGGAAAACTAAATGATAAGCTCCTCACTAGCCCTACAATATTAGCGTTTTAATGAGCAGCCCATAAGCTGGCAGTAGTTATAGTGTATGGCCCTCTGAGTACTGTATTAACGCTGTATCTACCTGGCTTTATCTGTACTGTTTAAACATCTATTTGTTACCCAGTTTGCTTAAATTATTTTTTCTTGCTTTTCCTTGTAAAACTCTCAGCATACCTGGCTTATGTACATGTGTTCCCCACCTTGAACTGTAACTCTACCCAGTTAAGAGTCCTTATTGCTACATTTTAACTATGGTATGGCTGATTATCTGTAAGATAGCATTATAATACTGTTTACCCCTACCTAGAGAACTATTACACCACTGTGTGCTTGTGCTGTTCTACTATTAACTCTGTCTGCTCAAATGGTGTAAACACTAGCCGATAATATAGATTAATAGACTTATTAAGTTCAATACTTCCTAGGAATGCTAATCTGGTTTTAAATTTGCATTTACTCACATTTCTAATCTGCAGAGCACCAATTTTAGCTGCACACTTATTCATATACTGTTTTAATTTTTTTCCTGTAATCACATTGTGTCTTTTTTTTCTTTTTGTCTCTTACTCTATGAACCCAGTTCTCCATCCTGAGATCCCTGTACCTGAGTGGGAGTTTTGTGCCCTGCTTGCTGACCTCGAACTATAACCCATATCAAATTTCCAGCTGTCTCATCCCTAACACCAGAAATAGGACCTAAAGATCTCCCTGAACCTCAATTCCTCAAAGGACCAGAAAGTATGTGTTCTGCTATAAAGTGCCTGTAACAGCTATATAGTTTAACCTAATACCTTGTGTCTTAGCACACCTTCTTGCCTGGATAGCCAGCAGCCTTACCCCTTTGTACTCTCTAGACCCCACTATTTTCCTTCCTGCATTTCCCCTTAATTATCTCCAAGTGTGTCCCCCCAGTCCCTGACTGCTATTCTACTTTCAGGAGCTACTGCTGCAATATAGGGTCTGTCTTCTAGATAGTGCCCTCACCTCATTTCACCTTCCTTTATACTGCTCCTTCTGCCCTAGACCTTAGCTCTGATATATTACTTTTTTTGCTATTGTGCAGTCCCACTCTACCCCTCCCAAGTCTCTGTTACACAATTTACTACTCCCTCCACTATTACAACCACATTTATTTCTCTCTTTGCTTATCTACACCCACACTCACCGATAACAGTCAGACTTCCACTGATTGTTCTCACTCAGCTTCTTACTTATCTTGTCTGTCCGCTCCGTTCGCCCTGCGGGCACACTCAGCTCCCCTACCCTACCCCCAATTCCCACCCACCCCCAGGGGTCCTACATTTATACTTCCATAAGCCACACCCCCTATCCCAACCATCCAATCCAATACTTCTACCAACTTAATTATTTTAACCATACTCCACCCATTTTCACATTTTCCTCCCCAACATCCTGTACCTCCTCCAAATAACCCTCTTAAAGCTATCTCACTACCTATTACCACTCCCACACTAACAACTGCATTAAACCCTTATTTTTCCTTTGTCTTTCTTACCCTATTTTCCTGCTATAACTACATAATCAACTCTTTAAAATATGTCTTCAACAACTAAACCTATCCTAACTAAATGTTTAATACTATTTACTCTCATATCTATTCTCACCTCCGCCTATCTCTTCACCCGCATTAACAAAGCCAATTTTAACTACTTCAACTACTCTCCTAAACAAACAGCTAGTGATAAATACATCTTTACCCATTTTCAAATAAACACCACAACCACACCCTGCTACCTGCTAGCCAAGTATCATCGACTTACTCATATTAAATTCAATAACACAACTCTAAGGAAACTAAAATACCTAACCAGCTTCCTCAACCACCAGTTTTCTGCCCTAAAAACTCCTACCTTAAAAGATGGTGACATCCATCCCAACCCAGGCCCCACAAGCTTCTCATCTTGTACAACTCCTTCTTCCACTTCCCCCACCATTACTACCCACACCTGTCTCTCAAATTCTTTACTTCTAGGTCATCTTAATATCCACAGTATAAACAATAAAATTCCTTATCTCCATGCCCTTCTTGATACTCATTCCTTTCATATACTCTGCCTTACTGAAACCTGGTTAAAACCAGCAACTAAAGATAATGAAATAATTCCCCCAGGTTACAACATATTAAGACTCGACCGCACTAAACGTAGGGGTGGGGGAGTAGCTCTACTGTATAAATCCACTCTACAGATCTCCTCCCTATCTTGCAACCCACCTCAAGATAGTAAAGCTGAAGTTTTGATCTCCTGACTTCAACTAAATGCTTCCAAAGCCCTATATATTATCTGCATCTATCTACCACCTGGCAATAATATTTCTATAATTGAAGACATTCTGAGCTGGGTATCAACTTCTTACCCACAAGAAACCATTATACTTGGCGATTTCAATACTGACTGGAAACGTGTAAACACAGAGAATCCTTCATCACATATCAATCTTCATGGCTTTAGTCAAACTATTACCACCACCACTAGAATCAACAAACCCAATAATAAAGAGAGTATCCTAGATTGGATACTCATTAATAAACATCAACATGTTTACAAGGCAGGAACGCTACCAGATGACTTAAGTGATCATATGTTAACTTACATCTTAAGACAAAAGAATGATATCCCTAACACCCCTACTTACAAGATCTCTCGAACCAACAAACATTTTAACCCTGTGTCATTCCAAAATGAACTTAGTGCCTGTAATTGGTACCCACTAAAACCTCTCCCTCTTGAGCAGGCAGTCAAATATTTTAATTCTAAATTCTTTACTATCCTTGACAAACATGCTCCTAAGCATTCTATCAGAATGAAATCCAAACCTGCCCCCTGGCTTTCTAAAGAAACTAGACAATTCATATTACTTAGAAATAAATCTTGGGCCAAATTGAGAGCATCCAAAAATACCTCAGAGCAACAAACATTCAGACAGCTAAGGAATACCACTAAAAAAGCTATTCTGACTGACAAAAAAAAAACACTATTGTAACCTACAGCAATCTCACCAAAACAACCCACAAAAATTCTGGTCCAGCGTTAATAGACTCCTACACCCAGGACATTCCAGTACACCACCCCCTCTTGGGGCTGATAACAATACCTCCCTTCAAACTGCCAATGCCTTTAATACCTTCTTTACTGACACCATAAAATCTCTAGCCTCCCAACTGTCCACTAACAACTCTAATCTCCAAACTTCTTTACCTAATACTCACCCTACATTCCAATTACAACCCATTGCTACCACATATATCAAAAAACGTTTACATAAACTAAAGCCATGTACTCCCTCTGCAGACCAAATACCATCTGAATACCTGCAAAAAGCAGCCAAAGCAGTTGCATATCCTATATCCATCCTTATAAACAGAACCATAAATGAAGGAACCATCCCAGATATCTGGAAGATTTCCCACATTATCTCTCTACATAAAGGTGGCAACTCCAATGAATATTCCAACTATAGGCCAATAGCACTCTTATCACCCTTAGCAAATGTTATGGAAAAATGTATTCACCATCAACTTATCAACCACCTAACCCAACATAATATATTAGCAAATTGTCAGCATGGTTTCAAGCCATTTCATAGTACCACCACAGCCCTCCTATCTTTCACTGACTCTATCAATAAAAACCGTAACAACAACTTCCTCTCATCTGCACTCTTTATTGATCTGTCAAAAGCTTTTGACATGGTCAACCACCCACTACTCCTAAAAACTCTTGAATCCCTTGCTCTTGACACCAAGGTTGTCCATTGGTTTAAGTCCTACCTTAACAATAGGAAACAAGCAGTCCTTTGGGAGAATAAACTATCCACCCACCTACCAGTCTCCCTCAGAGTACCTCAGGGCTCCATTCTCGGCCCACTTCTATTCTCAGTGTTCATCAACGATCTTTACTTAGCAATCCCTCAAGCTACTTGCATACAATATGCAGATGATTCCACTCTTATATGTTCTGCCAACTCCACATCTGAACTACAATCACTAACTCAGACAGTATTCAACTCAGTCGAGGCATGGTTCCTTAAATGTTGCCTCCTTTTGAATGCCAAAAAAAACAAGCTACTACTCTTTACACCTAACAGTAAATCCCCCCAATCAATTTCTCTATCAAATCAAATAATGGTGCCATTATAACCCCAGACTCTACCACTAAACTATTAGGAGTCTTAATTGGCAATAACCTTACATTTGATAATCATATCAATAACACTATAAAATCTGTAAATAGAAAATTAGGCTCCCTATATAGAATAAAACCATTCTTAACACCAACAGCCAGAGCTACTATTGCCCACTCACATTTAATCTCCACTCTTCTCTATGCTTCCCCCATTTACACCAACCCGAAGAAAAGTAATCTCACTAAACTAACTAACTCCTATAATAATATTGCAAGGTTTGCCACTGGGAACCCATTTACAACCTATCACTGTCTGAACTTAAAGCAACTTAACTGGCTTGAACTTAAAAACATTCTGATACTTTCCCAACTTACCATTATTCATAGGATATTTTACCAGCCCAAGAATACACCGATACTCACTAACCTTGTTACCCCCTATGTAAACCTCAACTCCTTACGCTCCTCCACTAAACTACTGGCTAGCAATACCAAATCTAATAACATGGCAGGTGACTCCTTGTTTTCAAATACCACTGGGAAATTCTGGAACATGTTGCCATCAGATCTAACTGCACTTCCCTCCTTCCCACTCTTTAAACAAAGGCTGAAGAAACATCTTATAATGAACTGGTTATGCCCTTGTTGTTACCCTGACTAATTGTCTGCATTCTTTTTTTGCCATGTTTCTATATCCTCCCTCCCCTTTTACTTTTTCAATCACTACTTACCCCTTAGTAGCATAAACTACTTTAAACTATTTCCTAAAAATAGGAGATGATCTATCTGTGAACATATTTGTTAACAACCTCACATACATTACTGTAGGAGTATCTTATTCCTTTCAAAGTTCCAGTATTTCTTAATTAGCTTATTTTACTGTAGCTAAGGCTCTCTACAGATTTCTAACAATTGTATTATTTTTATATTGGCGTAAATATTTCTCTTTCTATATAGTATTGTTTCTTAGATAGTTTTGACTTTGGAACTACTGTTCTCTCATGTACTGTTTGTCTTACACTTTCATGCTTCCTTTTTCTCAGAAAATTGTACATTACAAACATTTAAATGTTACTGTGGAGCTTTTCTCCCCGGGCCTCTGCTGAAAATGGAAATATATCCAGTTGGACTAGCCCGGTTAACAAATGTAAAATAAATAAATAAATAAATAAATAAATAGTTCCACCCCCACAGGCTGGGGGTGATCCCCTCTCTGGCAGTGGAAGTGGAGGTGGTGATCATTTCACCCACGATGAACTGACAGGCATGGTACGTGGGCTGCTGTGCCAAACTGTTGATGCATAACTATGCTGGATGGAGACCATGCTGCCCATTCTGGTGGTGTAGCCTCCCCCCAGGCACCAGCATCAACCACTGCCTCCACAGGAAAGGTGAAGTTGCAGTGCTGACAGTCCCATGGGTAAGAATCACATTGCTACTGTGTCTGACATCCATGGGACTGGAATTCTACAACACCCACCCTAACCAAGGTGTTCACCCTCCTCTTGTGTCACACACATCCCTGTCTACTGTCCTGTCTGTCTTTTCTGTCTGCAAAAGCTTCCTCACCTTCCCAACTTACCTCTGCCACACATACCTATGTCCCTTCCCCAACATTCCACTCTCACCTTAAAAAAAAGGGCACCTGTCTCACAAAAAATATTGTCCCATACATAGCTCTCCATTTCACATATCTGTCTATTGAACACACTTAATTTGATCCAATTGACTTGACAATGCACTTATATTGTTTTCACCCCTCTCTCTGGGGTGACAATCCAAATGCAGCTAAAAAACTGTTAAAGTGCACAGTTGTTGCCATTGAAGAAATGGATAGCTATGGTACTTTCTTACACCCCTCCTGCACATACCTACCTACCTTTCACTGTTTTACCCCCACTTGCACCCCATTTCACTACTGTCTTATCTCCCCACTTTTTTCTTTAAAGTTTTTTTATACAATGTTGCAAACTGTGCAGCATCACTTAGCTATGTTAAATGGTGGTATATTGATATATGTATTTTAAAACATAGTACTCATGTTCAAAAATTACACTTGCGCCCTATTTCAAACACAGGACCATTGCATCAGCTTGCCTAGCTACATAGCCAGCTAATTAGCACAGGTGCTTTAAGCAAAACATAATACTTGTCATTTTACCATCATTAAGCGTATTTAAACAAGGCTGTGCATTTCGGTGCATCACACAAATCTGCTGAAAGGTTAATGGAAAAATGAGAGTTTAACTGGGACTCTGATATAGAAATACATCACTATAAAGTCAGACACATAATAATAGATGTAAGTGAGATAACTTTCGGCAGGTAACTGTGCAATTATATCTACATTTAGAAATACACCTGCTAAAAGATTAATGGAAAAATTGGTGTTTAAATGGGACTCTGGTGGGGAAATCCATCTCTATAAAGCTATTCACATAGTAATAGATATAAATGAGGTATATAACAGCATGTAAGTGTGCAATTATATCTACAACATTTAACAATGCACCTGCTGTAACAGTGACTCAGTAGCGCAGTCTGTTAAATGCTTTCAAAACATTATTTTTTTGTCCTGGGTTCAAATCTAGTGATGTCTAGCATTTAAAATACACGTATGTGTACATCACCATTATGAATTCCGATATGTATGACTGTCTCATCACCTGTTTATAAACCAAAGTAGTACAGGTGGAATGTCTGCTTTTCAATGATGGACGTCAAAGGCCTACAGATAGGAACACAGTTAAGATATTCCTATTACAACACTAGAAAGTGCATGGAGTGTCAGGTCATGCATTATTATGTATTCACAGAGGATTGTGAAGTATGTAATTCAAATGAGACCCAGTAATATCAGACTGCAGCACACAATGATTTGCTATTGATATTGCAGACAACCTCGGCTGCACAAGTAACATACACATATGGAGGTCATGCTAGAAGCAAGGGTTGTCAACATATATATTCCAGATGGCTACCATAACATAATACATGACTTGGCAGTTGTCCAAATGGTTGACATAATGGTAAATGTACCCCTACCTTGTTCTAGAACACAACAACCATATTGCCTTTTATTCTGTTAATGATACCTTGGGCTAACATACTTACCTTAAACACATGCCTCAATTTCCTATGGGATGGGTCCCCTCAATCAGGCTGTGGCTGTACACCAAGGCTGCCACTGGTCACACTGTTACTTATAAGTGTTGTTGTCCTCCACATCCTGCAGCCTCTCTGACTATGCTTATTGCCTGCAGGAGCAGCTGCAGCCTGTGGCATACACAACTGCATGTAATAAGTAGCTGCTACAAGCATTTTCTCTGTGCTGATGTAGTATCTTTACCCAAGTAATTTCCACCCCAACATATGAGAAAGGGGATGGATTCTACATTGAGGCCTTATATCTTGTTGAATAGTTACATGGGATTGGCTGATTATACTGTAAATCAGCAGTGTATGCTCAATTAGCATTCCTGAACCACAGATTGGTTCATAGGCAATCACCTGCTAATGAGAACCATCTTAAAAAAAAGGCAAACACCTAGCTAGGGGAGCCTTTGTGTATGAGAATTGCTTTCTATGGTGATCTCATTTTCACAACTCTTATATTTCTGAATCTTTCAACAGAGGAGTATTGTACTCCATCAGGTATGTAACCATTTTGTTTCCAACATGATGCATATGTTTGAATATACTTAAAGGGAATAGGGATTACATCATTAAGCCTTTCTTTGAACTGTACAGATGACATGTCATTGATCTGCAGCTGTGTAACACCTACAGAGGATGTAGAGTACATCAAGGGTATAATGCTGTCTGCTAACTAGGTACACAGGTCTCCTGGATACTTCCTTTATTAGCAGTTGCAATGCTACACAGCTATTTGTTTGGCATTGTATTTCATGCATATGTTATGGGGGGTGGTTTCCTACTATGGGCCACACTACAAGTGGACTCCTGTGTTGGGTGTCTGATCATATGTGAGTATCTGTCATGGCACAAACAGGAGTAGGTCACTATTGCTACTGTCTTAGTTGGTTCCACACCCTTTGTATGTTTGGAACACTGTTGCATATGAGATGTGTAATTAAGTGGGGAATACTGATAGCCTTCCTTTATTGCTGTATCTGTACTTAATTTGCACCCACATATGTGATCCTGACATGTGTTCTCATTTTCTTGTATTTCAGGTTATATCATGAATGCCAGACACTGCACACCTTTCACTGAGGCAGAAAACAACCTCATAACAGAGACCTTAAGACAACTACCAAGTCCTGCTGTCCAGAGGGAGGGCAAATAGGCAAGAATGACAAGCCTTGTGGGATGAACTGGTGTATAACATAAATGCTGTGGGTCAGCAAAATCACACATATGAGCAAGTGTGACACAGTGCCACAGACATATCCACTCAGCACACAGATGGGCAGTGGATGTGGCCAAGGATTGTCAGGTCACTGGAAGTGGGCCTGCATCAGAACAACCTCTGTCAGTCACTGAGGAATTCCTGAAGAACCTTGCAACACAGAACAGCTCCCAGGCATCCATCGCACAATATGTCATGGATGTGGGTGCCACCATTTCCACTCAAAAGGAGTGTCCAAGTATGCTTAGTTTGCATCAGCATTAGAATACTGTAGCATTTAGTGTGTCAGAGTGTACATAGTATTATGTGGGTGTCAGGTGTTTTATGGAGTGGAGAAGGGAGGTTGTCTTCAGTTTTAAACACATGCAGTGATTGTGACCCACATACCTGTTAACATAGCAGCTACTGTAAATGGGAGATATTTGGACCTAGTACCAATGTTATACTGTAACATGTGGTGCTGTTTACATTACCTCTCCCTCAAATGTTTTTCAGAACCAGAAGGAATAGGAAGAGGCAGTGCTCCTGATGCTGGTAAGCACAAAACATTTTTGTCAGAGTTGTAGATTTAGTTCAAGGTATTAGCTAAAGTGTCATCCCAGGCCTGCTGGCAGAACTGATGTACTGTCTGCATGATTGACAAATGTACAGATATGTTCTGACTGCACATACTTTAGGATCACACCTATGCCTTGTAGGTGTGACCATAGTGATTGATTTCACAGTATTATCAGTACTTTTCAGATGGCCATACCTGTAAACTGTGCAGAGTTCTGCAGGATGTCAACAGTGTACATAATTTATGTCTTGCTCATGATATTCTAGTTTAAAGATCTGTTATTTTCAAATACTTATATATTTGGGTTAGAAAATAATGTCCTCATGTCCTTCTATATCAGATTGTGGGTTATGCAAATCTGTAATAGTGACAGCAGTGTATACAACTTAACATATATTGCAACATAGTACTGCAGAGCATAGTAGTGCAGGTATTAATGTTATACTTTTCTCTTTGTATCATAGGTGACCTGGGAGGTTGGTCTTTGCCCCCTTCACATCTTGATGTCAGTGTCTCTTCAGACTCTGATGATGAAGGTGGCCAAAGTGAGGCACAGCTTGGGGTTGCAGGGGCTGAATCTGTCACAGAAGTTTATATCCTACATCTGCCCTCATTATCACTGTACACAGCCAGTATGCTTATGCATACCCATTTGCCGGATGCCACAGATACTAGACAGTTGGAGGGTGAGGACATTGAACAGGGAAGTGTGGCTACTGTGGCTCCAGTGACTGTTGACACTGGCCATAGCCAAACAGTTGGCAAGGTCTCACACAGGCAGATTGATAGGGGTGCTCATGGGAAGTGTGCTGCCCCTTCACCACCTGTTGCAGGTGTCTCATCACGTGTCACTCCACATATGTTTAGGACCATCATGGAGACACAGGCACTTTCCAAAAAGAACTCCCGATGAATGCTCATGGTTATGGATGCAGCACAGTCTGACATCTGTGACTGCCTCCACCATGTTGCTGATACCCTGGACTAGTTGACTGATGCAGTGGAAAGACATTGGTCTTCGATAGATTGCACACTATCTGTCTTGGAATGCGCATTGTCTATGATGAAACATCTGGTTGAAGTTGAGCACTGGACTTGTGGATATAGGTCAGCAACTACATCTGCTGAGAGTCCACATAGCCATGCACAATCACTCTCTCATAGTGGCAAGACACCCAGCATTCCAGAGGGGAGTGTGCTGTCCACAACAAGATGTAGCAGGCAATGGGCTTGTAGTCCTGGGCATTCCCATGGAGGACACTGTTCCAGCAGACAGCAGTCACCCTCAGGTAGTAGCCCAGCATCTGACATTAGGCATGGAGGTGCCAGTGCAACTCCTGGCATAGCCAGTTCTCATGTCTGAGGGTGCAGATGATGAACTGTCAGCTCTATCGTGCATGGCTCAAAGCTGTCCAACATACAGACATGGGCTAGCAACGAGTTTGGTTGTGTTCACGCAGACACTCACACACCACTGTTACATTCAGGTCACCTACAGACACACATGCTACATTTACATGGTCCATCTTGCCTGCTTCCCTTCCTGACTCACACAAATGCCTGTCAACCTATTGGGTCAGCCTAGGCTTCCTGAACCCCCACACAACATCCTGTGCAAATAATGATAACTGTGCCACATCCCTGTCATTCTTCTCATCAAAGCAGGGGAATGAAGCTATGTGTCTGAAGCACAAGGTGACTTTCTAAATTAATATGTATTTGTTTCATCCATTGTTGCCTTTGACATGATACTTATACTGGTCAGTTACAGATATTGTATACTGCCATCTGTAATGAATAAACCACATTATTTTGTGTATGTTATGTTGGATGCTGTTGTAATGGCGATGTAGTCACAGATTGAAAAGTGTCTCATGGAACTGTTTATGTTTCACTTTCAGGATTGTGTAGGGCACACCTATGGGTACACAGCTACAATAAACCCATCAACATCAGAGCACAGGATGGAATGTCAGCACAGAAGAAAAATGTCTTTAGAAATGTAAAACAGTATAGGTGCATGGCTCCATAGGTTCATATGTGTATAATAGGCTAACAAAAACAAGGGTTTCTTTCAGCCTAGCCATGCATCCATAAACTCTGACAAGACATGATACCCTTCATAAGTGTAAGCAGTGTTTTGGGAGCTGAGATGTCTACAAGCCAGGGCATGGGAAATGAACTATCTACAGTTTCCCTGTGTCTATTATAGACATTTGTCCTAAACCAGTTATGATTGTCGTGTTCCCCATCCCATTGTGTAATAGGAATGTTGTAATCTTGTGTGTCATTTCACACAACATCCATTTGCTGACTTTAAGCATCTGTCAGGCCACTGCCTAACCATGGCCTGTTGTGACATATACACAAGCAAGAATCTATTGCTAATGGCATTATCACTGACTGCTGATGAGATATGGAAAGCATTCCCAACCCATTACTCATACTCCACACAAACACAACATGTGAGAGATGTGACTATATTAAAAACCTGGAATCCATACTCTCAAGCACGCCACTCAGTATATATGACAATGAGCAGGTTGCCAACATGCACACTTCACCTACTCCACCCAACCCCACATCACACACACCTACATCTGCGGAGGTCCTTACCAGACATATACGTAAACACCAGAAACCACAGAACCCCAAACACAAGCTGGCTAAACATAAGCATACATCTGCAAAACACAGTACACATAATAGGTCATACATCACTGTTTCATTGGTCAAACACCTAAGACAAAACACAAAATCAAACATATTACTCATAGGTGATTACATCATGAAACACATTAATGTCCTATCACCAGGCTTCATAAGGGAAAGGTTACAGTCAGCTTTCTGTGAGGTGCCATAATACATCATATCGAACATGCACTCAACTCTGTCAACATCAGCTACTGTTATGATTATGTTATAGTTCATGTTGGTGTGTATGACTTCAGATATATCTCACTGCACTGAATGCAGAGAAATGACTAATCTTATGGACTATGTGTCTCAGGCTGGTATGCCTTTGACTATCAGCTGCATTTTACTGTCAACTAAGATGATGGCTCAATAGAAATGGAAAATGATTGACTTCAATATTTGCCTTAGCATGTGGTGTCATTATAAGGGGATCCACTCTCTGTCAGCTTGGGATGACTTGCTCAACAGATCTCGATGCTTTGCCAGAGATGATCTTCATATGTCACCCCTGGGATTTTGGCTACTGGCCAAGGCTGTTGCCACCCTCATAGTGTTCCTTTTAGAAGATGTCTCAAGGGAAAAATTTCCAATGAGAAAATGCCATCTACAAACAACATCACGGTTATGCTGCTACACGCTAGGAATTTCAACACAAAACTCCACTCACTGGAAGCTGTCCCCACCTTGGAAGATGCAGAAATTTATGCAGTCACAGACACCTAGTTCAAGGCTGTGGAGAGCACCACAGAATTACCAGGCTACACCTCCTTCCACACATTCAGACTTCAAAAGTAAAGCGTGCAAAGTAATGGAGGCATATTCATTAAGAACAGATACACATCCAGATTGGGTAGACAGTATGATTCCCTGTAGAAACTGCAGGTGCTATTGACTGCTTTTAGGGTACCTAATCAAGCCATTTCCAGCTACAGGAGCAACTCCATTAATAAGGATACCCACTGTGCATATTTGGCTCTATTTGAGTCTAGCAATATCAAGCAAAACAACATGGTTTTGGGTGACATTAACTACCCACCAACTGTGTAGGTTACTCATGCTCAAACTCACTTTCCCAAAGGTTAATCGACTTCTATAACTACAGTGCCCTGGACCAGTGGGTTGACATTCCCCAAAGAGGAGCCAAAGTACTGGATTCGGTGCTTACCAATATGGCTGACCACTGTAGAACCCCCACTGTAAGGTCCTCCCTGGTGAGATCTGACTACAAATTGAATAGGTCTCATTCAAAGTAAGCATCTCACCTGACCCCCCTCCCTGTTGCAACAAATAAAGTAATAGACTATAACAAAGCAGCTTATAACCTGCTATGGGATGGTATAAATAGCTTGACTGCACCTACCCCCTCAGATGGAACAGGCAAATATATTGAGCACTACACCAACGCTTTATACAAGCACCTGTGCAACTGTATTGACTCAGTTGTACCTGACAGGAGCAAAATAAGCTCCTCATGGCACAGCAAACCTACCTGCCTGGTGGACAACTGCCATTAGCAAGCTTTACAATAAGAGGTAGACATTACTTTCTAACTGTAGAAGGGAGGGAGCTCCCTAAAATGTAAGCACTCCCTCCTTAGCTTAAACAAGCAAATATGTGTTATTTTGAAGTCCTGCAAAACAAAGTATGGGACAGAATTAGCCTCCCCGATAAAGGACAACCACAAGGCATTGTATGGTTACATGTGTAACATAAAATGAAAGGCCCAGATTGTTGCCAAACTCACAGTTAATGATACCACATATAATGAGCCTATAAACATAGCTAATCTGTTGGCTGACAGGTTCTGTGACAACTTCACTCCCCTGTCCCCACCACATGTAATCCACGACATCCCTACAATCTGTCTCATACCCTGTATCTCTAAAGAGCAGGTCATAAATTGCCTCTCTAAAGGGAAAAACAGAGAATCTATCTAACCTGCTAACATACCATTCTGCATCCTACATGGGATCCAATATGGATTAATAACAGCATTTGGAACTCTTTGCAATCATAGTGTAACTACCAGTTGCATACCAGCTGACTGGAAAATAGCCACTGTTATTACCTAGCATAGAGCTGGTTCATCCACTGATAAACTTATTAGCTTGACTAGTCATATCTGTAAGGCCATAGGGAAAATCATCATGGACCTTATCAACAAAGATATAGGTAATCTACAAACATTTGACCCTACAAAGTTTGGATTTCTGAAAGGGAGATCATTCCTGTTAAACCTGGTGGACAGCTATGACAGAGTCACAAGGACCTGGATGAGGTGACATCTGTGCATGCATCTACCTGGACTTAGCCAAGTTGCTTGACACTATACCCCAACACAGGTATCAATGACAAACTCACCCAACTAGGCATCAGCAGTAATATCATTAGAGGGCTCATGAACTGTCTCACTGATAAAGCTCATAAAGTCAAAATAGGGGAATCCACCTCCAATAACAGACCTGTAACCAGTGGTAATCCACAGGGTTCATTCCTGGGTCCTCTACTGTTTGGAATCCATTTATCCAAAGTACACACACAAAGTGAATGTCTGTGGCTGACAAGATTTGCTAATGCCTGCAAACTGGAGCAGTCATTGAATCTCCAAATTACATCAACATCCTGCAAGAGGGTCGTACATGAACAAATGATTGTTGCCACAGTCATAGCCTTAAACTCCACACAAATATATGTAGTATCATTCCTTTCAGTAACAGCAATGTTCCTGCTAAGTAGCACATCAGTAGCAACACCTTAAGTACATACTCAGGGGAGAGACACATGGGCACACAGTTTACACCTACTTTACCTTAGCTCACCATGTCTCCCAGTGGTAAGAAGGACATTATATCCTGCTGATTTCATCATTGAGGGCATTTTCACCCAAAACAGTAGTAGTTGTAACCTCCATGTAGTCTTCCCTCCACAGGCAATAACTGAGCTCAATGGCCATTTTGTTATGTGCATTTTCTAGCTCCAGCAGTAATTGCAAAGCCCAAAAAGGTTCCTCACAAAGGAAATTCAAGTCTTCAGCATCTGTCCTATGAGGATCACCTAAAATCACTGTCAATTTAGTCTGTGTCATACAGACTACTCAGAGGTGATCTCTGCCTTGCATATGATGCAATCTCTGACCCTGCTTTATTGGAAATGCAGCATATCCATAAGTCAAATCTTATACAGTTTACTCTCAGTAAAACCATAACCTGATATGTGACATTAATAAAATATACTTGAGGGAGAGATTTGTTTACCAGAGTTTAACAAACATTTGGAACAGACTCCCACTTAATGTCAAAAAGAGCACCTCATTGGCGCCATTCAGATGCAATCTGTACAATTGGATGGGCGACCATAATTTCACCACTGAGGTTCTGCCTGTGTCCCCCTTGGACAGTAGCAGTAGGTGCTGATCATGTAAATAAGGGTAAGAAATTGGCTAGGATTGTAAGAGCCCTAGGGCCATTAGCCTAGTAAATTCCAATGATCCCATAGACTGATGTAAAATGCTTTGATTAACATCCACACACACCAACTTGGCTACAGTGAGAATAGTACCACTACCAATTTATGATTACAGAACACGGGACAGCACACACATACACACCCAGTTGGTTGCAATGAGATTAAGACCCTTACCTATCTAGTCTTACACACTACAGATCAAAGTACTTAATGTATCCACCGCGGCTTAAAAGTCTGGCATTAACATGTCTTTAGGTACTCTTATGGTAGATGAGATCAGTAGGCCTTGTGGAGGACAGGAATTTGGAGGACTCTGTCACCTGCTAAACCCAAAACAGTGCAAAAGCCTGCCTCTTTGCAAAAGTCAATGCGGTAATCATACTTATTTTGTAGGGAGATTTACCGACACACGCAGGCACACAAAGTGTGCTGTTCTAATATTAGAACCCATACCTATCTAGCCTTACACACTACAGATCACAGTACTTCATGCGTGTGTCCCAGCTCAAGTCTGACATTAACCTATCTTCAGGTACTCTTATGCTGGATTAGAACCCCTATGCATCTAGTCTTACATGCTACAGATCACTGTACTTAACACATGCACCACGTCTTAAGTCTGATAGTAAGATGGCTGTACGTAGTCTTATGGTAGATTACATCAAGAGGCCTTGTGGAGGACAGGAGTTGGTGGCCTGCATCAATGCAACAGCTAAAAAGTGCAGAACCATTGCAGTTTGTAAGTCAGTGGGGGATTCCCACTTGTTTTGTAGGGAGATGCACATACACATACAAACACACCAAGTGGGCTGGAGTGAGACTAGAATCCTTACCTATCTAGTTGCACATACTACAGATCCCAGTACTTAACACATGCATCATGGCTCAATTCTTTTTAAAAAATGACTGCAGGTGAACTGCTTAAAGAGGACATAAACAAGGCTTGTGTTGAACAGTGTGTGAGGGCTGCAGAGTGACATTGCTTCTTACTGTCATCTGCATCTAGTAGCCTAGCAGTCAGATAAGTTATTTATCCTAGCTTTGGGGCAACAGTAGCCATTTTGGCCATATATGTGTCTGTTTGCATTTGGATGGGCACAATTTGGCCTGTCAATGTGTGAGTACTCAACATTATACATTGCACAGTTTGTTCTCTTGTTGATTTATGCATGGTGACATCCAGCAGGCACAGGGGGCAATAAGTAAGTGCATTATCTACTGTTGAGCCCTTACGTTTGGTCCTTTGACAAACATTATATATGTGTGTCATAATGCAGCTTTACTCACCATGACCTGGGTATGTAGAGCGATACAGACATACACACATATAAAAATATACATATATATATATATATATATGTGTGTGTGTGTGTGTGTGTGTGTGTGTGTGTGTGTGTTTGGTGCAATGGTGCACACTTGTAATCCTAGAAACTTGGGATGCAGAGGTTGTTAGATCTACTCATCCATGTGATAGGCCAAAAAGATGAACCTACAGATGTACAGATACAAAGAAAGTTAATACAGATACACAGTGAAGTTAATAATAAATTTGAACCTACAGATGTACAGCTACAGTGTGAAGTTTATATATATATATATATATATATATATATATATATATATATATATATGTGTGTGTGTGTGTATGTGTGTGTATGTTATATATATGTGCTATCTAGATATATGGAGAGAGACAGAGATGTACATGTGTACAGGTATACATATGTATATATGTATAACTCTCTCTCTCTCTCTCTCTATATATATATATATATATATATATATATGTGTGTGTGTGTGTGTGTGTGTATACAGAGTGAGAGAGTGAGAGACAGACATATATATACATGTATTTATCTATAGACATATATAGATATGTATTTGCAATATTATAAAAGCAATTGCGTGAGCAGGTACAGATTTGCGCTCTGCTTAACTAAGTGTATGAGCATGCCCAGTGGGATTGTTGGATAGTATAAAATGACTCCAGCCCACACCTAGCTGCACTCAAGTCTGGGATTTTGTGTGTTAGGTATGACATCTGTCCCTGTTTCTGCACTGCTGCACTTCACTCAAATTGGCTAAATTTTCTAAAGTTGTCTTATGTAATTAATATGCAAAAGAGGTTAATAATAGTACACAGTCAGACTGACAGTCTGTAAAACACAACTTATTAATACCTCACATCCAACAAACATGGATACTTCTGGATTAGAACCTTGAACACCATCACACAAGGTAATTGTCTTAGTCCTGTGAGCCACAGAAGGTGCTTGAGAGACATAAATATCAACAATCACAAATCTATATGTGTAGCTACCCTCTATGCCCCTCCTGGCAGCAACAACATTCCAATACTAGAAGACATCCTCTCCTGGTTCTCCTCTAACATCAGAAATGAAGCCTTTAACATTGGTGATGTAATCATTAACTGGACCACTATCAGCTCTCAAACCTCTTCTCAAACTATAAACCTCTATAAATTCACCCAGCTAATTAACTCTCCTACCAGGCCAAACAAAGATGGAGCTTCTGGCTCTGTCTTTGACTGGATTTTAGTATCTCATCCTAACCTAATCTCAAATTCAGGTGTCCTCCTCGACCATCTCAGTGACCACCTACCAGTCTTTGCTGACCAGAACCCTTCTCCACTCCAAAAGCAACACCACTATATTCAAACCCACAAGCTCTCTAATTTCAACCCACACATATTTTCAGACTGTCTAAAACAAATTAACCGGACTCCCTTAAAAACCCTGCCCCTAAACGATGCAATCAGCTACTTTAACAAAACCTTTTGAATGTACTCAACACCCATGCCCCTCCTAGAACCAAATGGGTCAAATCCAGAATCTCTCCCTGGCTATCAAAATAAACCAAACTAACCTTGTTCCTATGAGACAAAAAGTGGCAACAATACCAAAATAATAAACTACCTAATGCACTACTAGAATTCAAATAACTCAGCAACACTGTACAAAAATTAATAACTGGACACTGCAAGTCATATTGCATCAAGCTTCAATCTGAGCACTCTACCAACCCACAAAAGTTCTGGAATGCTAACTCCTCCCACCTCCATCCCAGTAACAAAGATAACCTTTGCCCAAGCCCTAACCTCTCTGGCCTAGAAACAGCCACATCATTTAACTTCTTTTTTTGTGGAATAACCAAACTAACCACCAGCTTCCCGCACCCTCCTCCAAGTTCATCCCCCATCCACCTCCCTCCCTTCAGACAATATGCATCAATCCCCCACTTTTAACCTCAACCCTGTCCCCACTAGAACAATAAAAAACTGCTCTTCTAGCCAAATCCTTGCTGCAATGCACCAGATAATTGACCCCCTTCCTTTCTCAAATTATCTGCTGACATCATTGCCCTGCCAGTCTCCAGTTTAATAAACAGATCCATCCAAGAATCCTAAGTCCCTTCGGATTGGAAACATACTTTTATCATCCCATACCATAAGGGAGGTAAAAATAATGGCATCACCAATTTCAGGCCTATTCCCATCCTTTCTCCACTGTCAAAAATCCTAGAAAAATGTATTCATGCACAACTGATGACATATCTAACTCACAATAACCTCCTTACCCCCACCCAACATGGTTTCTGCCCTGGCCACAGTACCATCGCTACCATTCTCTCATTCCTTGAATCCATCAACCATGCTCGTTATTCTGGAAAACTCATATCTACCCTATTCCTAGACCTATCCAAAGCCTATGGCACTGTCTCCCACCCCATACTGCTGTCTCAGCTCTCGTCTTTCAACCTATCCCCTTCTACCATATCCTGGTTCTGTAGCTACTTGTCCAAAAGACAGCAAGCTGTAAAATAGAAATCATCAACCTCCTCCTTTATACACATCCCCACTGGCATTCCCCAAGGTTCTGTCCTTGGCCCCCTACTCTTATATTCATCAATAACTTTTACCACTCCATCCTTGACTCCTCTCTGATCCTGTATGAAGATGATTCAACAATCATCTGGACTGCTGACACCCCCTTCAACCTGCTACTAAAAATCCATTCTGCTTTCTCTAAAACAGAAACTTGGATGCAGAACAATCACCTCTTCATAAACGCGAACAAATATAATGAGCTTTCCTCCCTCTAGAAACTCCTCCATTGATAAAACCTCCTTTAATATGCAGTAAATGTTCAATTGAGGAATAACCAGCCTTCAAAGCAATAACCAATAAACAAAAATAAAGTCCAAGGCTGTAGGAAGCACCCCACTGAAATGAAAGGCAATAAAAACGCTCTTTATTTTCCACAGTTTCACACAGAAGACATTAACTTTCACAATAACACATATGTTTTTGTCTGTAAAAAGACTTCATCAGATAAGCTTACTGTGTTCCCTCCCTCAATTTATACAAGCAGCAATTAAAAAGCCACCAATAAAATGCTTAGATTGAAAAACAAAGATTGATAATTGTTGCTCAGTACTGCTGTTTAAAACCTTGTTCTCACACTGAAACAGTAGCCAAAACCACTTTTTAAAAGCTTACTTATACATTAAAATATTGACAAACAAAACTATTGGTAAAAATATTAAAAATATACTAAACCAAAATAACACCCCCATTGAAATTGCATCACACACCAAATTGCTTGGTATCATCATAGATCAACATCTAAAATATGATATATATTTTCAAACAGCCATAAAAAAAAAAACACTAAACACTAGGACTCCTGAACAGACACAACCACTACCTTACTCCCCCCACGAGAAAGACCTTAGCTTCCTCCTACCTTCTCCCCTCTCTAATATACAGCGCCCACCTATTCACCAACCTCCAAATTGGATTACAATCAAAGCTGGAATCCTGCTACAACAAAATCAGCAAATTCATCACCAACTCCAAAAATTCTTTTTATCACTGTTTCTCCCTGCAGTCTCTACAATGGCTAGAGCTATCTAACTACCTGAACTTTTTTAACCTCACCACTGCCCATAAACTTATCTACAGACCATCCAGTTGCCCCACTTTCTCCACCACCTTAACCCACTATATTCAAAACTACTCACTCTGATTAGAAAATCAAAACCTCCCCCAAATTCACAAACCTTCCTGGCCATCTGGGCACCTTCTGCTTTCATAGTCCTTAGCCAAACTATGGAAATCACCCCCCCTTCGAAATACTCCAAACCACACCAACTTCAAAATCCTTCCATACTCCCACCAGTCCTCAGAATGGATATGACCCTGGTCTTCTCCTACTTGAGCCCCTCCAAAAGCATGTATTTCAACAGTTACAGTCTCTCCCAACTACCCCTACCTCCAACTCTCTTACTCTTCAAACTCTGCTTACTACCAGCATCCTACCACTCTTCTTAAATTACTAATCTCCACAAATACATCAGGACTGCTATTCTGCTCCCATATTTATTTTGTTAGAAATTTATATTTCTGAAAAGTTGAATTTCTCATTTTCTTTAAATGTATTCCACAAGGACTGGTCTGGATGTTGAATTACTTCTTTACATGAATGACTGTTCACTGTCACTACAGCTACTCTAACAAACACATTTCTTCCTACATACTTGCTTGCACTCAGCTTGATACTCATGTTTTCTGTTAATGTATTTCTGCTCCCATTTTATTTTGTAAACACAAAAACTCTTACTTCTATAAATGTTTAATGAATTACAATCTGAATGTAGAATGTCACTAGAGCTATTCTGTATTCAAAAATATTTCTTCATATGTACTTGATTGTACTCTCAGCATGACGTATATACTCTGCTTGATATGCATGTTTGTTATTGTCTATGGAACTTTTCTCCTTGGGCCTCCACTGAAAACATGCTTTTCTTGGTCCAGTGGACATCCCTGGTCATTAAACTGAAATAAATAAATAAATAAATAAATAAATAAATAAATAAATAAATAAATAAATATGTACATTGTTAGTCCTCCATTACCTAAGACATACAATGTAAGATCAGTTTCTGTGTTACTGTCCTGAAACTGTGTGAAATGCTCATATACGATTGATGAGTTACTGTTACAACAGTTACAAGGGAACACTGCTGTGTTGGGGGTAGGGGAACACCACTACATGTTCTGCTGGGGTACAGAGTAATGTGACTATCATTTAACCCAACTCTCTAACATTGCCCTTGACTTATGTACCAGTAATCCGTTGCAGTAGGACTGCATGAATATTCCATGTATGAGACCTACTGACTACAAATGGAAACATGACAGTGGAAAAGGTATCCGTAGTCCCATGTGGATGTAATTTCTGTCCAATTAGCCCACTATGCTTACTTGCATAATGTACCACGTCCATAGATACAATGACATATAATAATCCTTTTGACTACTGTGTACACTATGGATTTACCTTGCAAATACTGCAGTTGACACAACTGTAGTTCAGGGCTGATCTGTCTGATGCAAGCATTACACAGCCAATACATGGATAGGTATAGGATGTGTGAGTTGCCTGGCATCAGTTTTAATATATGTATGTGAGTAGGAGTAAGGTGTCAGTCCCTAGGTCCTTAGGGTGTCAGTAAACATGCTATGCATTGTCTCTTAGCCAAAACCAGGGTGTACTGAGCATGCCTATGTCTGCTACAGAAACATTAGCTAATTATAATGTGGTTTACCTGGCTAGAATGTAATTAGCATGACTTAAAGGCCTTACTTTAGTGCACAGCACAGCACTATGCACCATGACATGCAACACAGCTTATAAAAAAGTAACATTTAATATATACAGTTTTAATTGATTGCTGCCTACATCATCACTGTCATGTGGGTAGTCTGCTTACACAAACACATTAAGCAATGCACTGTAATGTGCAGCATAGCTTATACAAAAGTCAAAATTATTCATTGAATATATTTGGTTTTAATTTCTTGTTGCCTACATCATTACTGTGACCTGGATGGTCTGCCTGCATGAGCACACTATGTTATGTGGTACGCTGTGCAAACACATGCACTGAGAATTAGAAAATCCTAAAAGTAACAAGACACACCCCCACTGATGACATCCATATCCAGTGGGAATAAAAACATCATGTAGGAGCCTACAGAAAGTGGATATCAGGACACAGTTGCTCTTTTTAGCAATTCAAGAAATCCACCTCATTTGCATACATATCCATGCTGACAGCCTGGAAACTGCATGGTTTATACCCATGTGAGCTAGGTAACACCACAAATGTACCATTGCATGGACATGATGCAAGGTCCTATAGTACATTTGTAAAAAATACATTATAAATGTTTTTTCCTTTTTTTTCTGTTAAGCATGTTTGCGTAATGCAGCACATAGCGCAAACATGCTAAGATTATTAAAAAAAATTATTAAATTTACATATTCCCTTCCTCTTTCAGACATCCACAATGTACCTTTTACACACACACATGCACACACACACACACACACACACACACATGCATGCACACACACACATATATATATATATATATATATATATATACATATATATATATATATATATATATATATATATATATATATATATATATATATATATATATAATGTAACATTTTCAGGGAAGTTATGTCCATATTTGTGGACTTTTACATCCTCTTCTGTCTGTGTAGACTCCTGTTCATGGGAAAATTGCACGTACACTCCAGGCACTGACACAGAGTCTTCACTGATGTCTTACTGCTTGTAGGATCACTCTACTTGTCTCATTTGCATAAGATTTACCTGCTTATGAAGAAATTTACATTCCACGGAAGTTTCCCTGTTTGCTCATTCTTGCGCACCACTAAGCGATTCTTACTGAATCTAAAAATGTTTCCACTTGCGTACTCATCTTGGAGTGATTCATACAAGAAAAAATTGTGCAGGCTTTATTGAATTCCCCCCTTGATGTGATACACTTTAATTCCTACTGCCTGAAGAAGTACAGAATTTCTGCCATATAAACGATGCTCTGTTGTCTGACATGACTTCACATGGAGCACAGTGTTTAACCCAAAAGATTTCAACCCTGTGATAATATTATGGTATGGGGTCTGAAGCAGTTGCACAACTTCTGGGTATTTTGTATAAAAGTCAACACACAGATGACAATGTGTACCTTTGTACTAGAACAAATACATTCATGCTTTCATCCAAGAATTCTTCATCATCAACCAAGAAACTTCTGATGTTTCCTGAAGCAACATTTTCCTTTTTTTTTCTATTTTGACTCCTTAACATTTTACAAGCTTTAAACCTTTGCACTGTTTATTTAATTTGTTCAAACATTTTGGGTAAATAAAGAATACATTTTACTCTTTCTTTACATCTGATAACTCCAAGATGCAGCTCATGGATATTATGAAACAGAGTTTGCACTTAAGTTGCACACTTCCAGTTTCCTAAGCATGTTTATAAGGTAAAAGCCTGAAAGCTTATTCACTCTGCATACATATATTGTTGTATGAGATGTCAGGTCAGCTTTTCCAAACCTGCCCCTGACCTGATCATTTATGATGCAACACACAGTACTACCTCTTATCAGTAAATGAAAGAAAATAAAAAAAAAACAGTCTTTCAGTCTGTTTTGTTAAGTAAATACAAAGAAATATGCAGACATAGAAATGACCCAAGGATCCAGTATAAAAACGTTTATTGCAGAACGAAGTGCATGAAGGCTTTCATAGATAAACTGCTTCATCAGATGTAATAAAAATTCCGGAACTTCATTTTAAATACCAGTTCCAATTAATCTTTACGCAATCACAAAGCACTTGCAAATTAAAAACAGCAAACAGTTCTTAATAGCAGACTGGTATTTAAAATGAAGCTTATTTGTTTGGATTTATTTGCTTTGCTCTTTCATGTGGACTTGACTTCTGATTGTGGTTGGTGGTATTTTTATTTTGTATTTTATTTCAGTAAGTCATCTGTTGACTCTCGAACCTTCTTGTGGAAACTAAAGACCATTCTCGATCCTTCTTGTGGAACCTAAAGACCATATATATATATATATATATATATATATATATATATATATATATATATATATATATATATATATATATATATACTAGAGTCTCCTATAGCTTGCAATAACCTGGATTTTTGTCTCTTATTGGAAATATTTTTTCTTTTCTTTGTTAAGATTACACTGCAACTGCTTTTTTAACTGTCACATGAAGGAACACTACACAATGGAACTTTTATGCTCTTTTTTCCCATGTCATTTTGTTGAGATACAGGCTCAGATTTGTTAACCAAAAGTTTGAAATTCTCTAACAGCTTTCTATGTAGCTTCAGAGACTTGATGGTTGTAATGATGCCATTTCAAGCCAAAACATTGGAAAAAAAGTCAGCTGAAATATTGGCAGTTCTACAGAAGTACAAATAAAAATTTAAAGAAAAAATAATTACTAAAAATAATTATTATTTCTGAAATGCATGGTATATAATTGAAATCGTTACAGCATTGTTTATTTTAACATTACAAACACAAAATGCACAACAGAAGTGGATAATTATTTTAGCTTCAAGAAATGAGAACTGATTCTAATCTCTGCCATATCATGTGGATGTGACATGGTAGAGGCATCCATAACAATTCACAGATAATGTAAAACAACTTTAAAAGATACAAAAATAGTGCAGGTTGAAAATACACCAGCTGATGCCCATGGAATTTTAATTTTTACGTCATGTTATTTATGTAAAAACTAAAAAGTGAATTTCTAACTGATCTGTGCTTTAAAAAGTTTAAATTGCATCTGCCTTCTGCTTTTTACAGTTTTTGCAGATTTTATATCAATTTAAGTAGTTTTTGTATTCCATAACTGTTGTAGGCCACGCACTAAAGTGCGCTAGCCTGTTTATAGCATTTACAGTGTTTTCTGTGTGTTTTTCTGCTGTTTCCTGAAAAAAACAAACAAAAAAATTTTCTTTTCCCGCCTTTACTGAAATAGATTAGTCCAGATTTCAGGTTTTGCTGAATTCAGGACTGTGGTATAGTTTCCTATGTTGCCCATAGCCTTACTTGGATAGGAGGAAGCTTCTATGTTCACCAGTGAGAGTGGGGAGCTTTGAGCAGCCTATCTGTCCCTGGAGAAGTGGTCTCAGCCCTGAAACTAGTAGCTTATTGGCCGTTTTGGTTCAATTCCTATCTCTTTCAGTTTCCCTGCTTTAAAACTTGCATTTGCGTGGTTTTGCACGATTTTGCGCATAGCGCAGCATCGGGCAGTGCCGCTTAAACAGGTTTAAACTATTCCCGGCTCCACAAAGTCTGCTCTTCACTTTTTCCCTTAGAACTGTTCTAAATCTCAAAGTAAGCACTCTATTTTCATTCTAAAGCCCTGCAGCTGCTCGTATAAGTAATCTTATAAGTAAGCACTAATAAACTAAAGCACTACACCCTCTTATACTCCCTTTAAGTACTTGGCTCCCTACTGGTCCTTTTTGACCAGTCAGTAAGTACTTCTTTATACTATTCTGGCATGTCCAAAAGTCAGTTTCGGGTTTACTCTCCAGTCCAGCTGGTGAATTTGGGAATCTTGAGGCAATGTTACAACTGCCTTATGTACACAGACCACCCTCTCCTCCTCCCAACAAGCTCAAATATATGGGAGAGATGCAACTATATAGCCAAACTGGAGGCTGAGCTCTCTCAACCCAGTACTGGCGCAGTCAGTCAGGATGAGAAGGTAACCACACACACCACAAATCCAGTCTCACATAGACCTATCACAACAGAAAACCAAACACATAAACACACAAAAACATACTCGGAGGCTCTAAATAAAATCTGCCCAAGCAGCAGAGACCTCCAAAGCAGACTTCCAAGCAACCGCTACCCCACAACAATACCCACGTATCACATAGTTCACAAAGTCAGTGTGCCACACAGTCACAGCCCTTAAGGCTAAACAACACACCTAATACACTTGTAATAGGAGACTCTATTGTCAGACACACTGATGTCCCACTCACCAGGCTGAACAAGGAGAAGGTCACTGTAAGCTGCCTGTCGGGTGCCAGGATCCACCACATAACACAAGCACTCAGGTCACTCCAAAGCAAGTACAGATATGACTCTGTCATTGTCCATGCTTGTGTGAATGACCTGAGACGTACCTCCCTGGACTACATGAAAAGAGACATAGAGGTGCTCTCTGATCATGTAGCCCAGGCTGGTATGACCCTGACCTTGAGTAGCATCTTACCCTCACCAAGAATGATACCACAGTATAAAGACAAAATGATCAATTTTAACAATTGGCTAAAGTATTGGTGTCATTCAAAGGGGATCCAGTGTCTGTCAGTCTGGGATGACATGCTCGACAAGCCACGTTGCTTTGCTAGGGACAGCTTGTACCTGTCATTCCTGGGCTTTCGAATACTGGCTAAGGCTCTTGCCACCCCCATAGTGCCTTTTTTAGGCAAGGCTCAAAAGACAAACCCACCTCCATAGACAACACAAGGAAAAAGAAACTAAGGGTAATGCTGCTCAACGTCAGAAGTCTAAACCTCAAGGTGCATGCAGTCGGGGCTCTCCTCAGTATGGAGAATATCGATATCTGTGCAGTAACAGAAACCTGGTTCAAGGCTCCTGAGAGCACCCCAACACTACCAGGTTATACCTCATACCATGCTTTTCAGCCCCAAAACTCAGACCGAACCACAAAAGGAGGGGGAGTATCCATATTCATCAAAGATACCCACACCTCCAGGTTAGTGGCACTGCACGAAGCATCAGAGACCATCCATGTGCAACTAACAGTGGGCAAAACTGCCTTTCAGTTTGTAACCTTCTACAGACCACCCTCCCAAACTCAGGAACCCCACTCAGCTTTCCTGAGAACACTGAAGAATATGAAGGTCTCTCCAAACACCATCATATTGGGCGACTTCAACTACCCAAACATATACTGGGAGCACTACTCAAGCCCCAACACCCTCGCCCAACGGTTCCTAGAATTTATAAACTCAAATGCTATGGAACAACTGGTCACCACTCCCACAAGAGGGGAAAACATATTGGACCTGATCATCACCAACATGGGGACTCTATGTTCCATACCAGAGGTATACCCCTCATTGGTAAGATCTGACCATAAATTAATCTCACTGGACATCCATATCCCATCCCCACCCTCAGCCAAGGAAACCATGGTGAAGAACTTCTCAAAAGCAAACTTCACACTTCTAAAAACTGAAGTGGAATCCTTCAAAGCCCCTGGGCCAGTGGAGAATATGGCCCAAACCACAGAATCCTTTACAAACACATTATATGGACACCTACAGGAATGCATGGATTGTGCTATCCCAGATAAAACCAAGACTCACTCCTCCAAAGGCAGGAGACCTGTCTGGTGGACCCCAGCCATAAATAAGCTATACAACAGAAGGAGGAAGCTACTACATGATAGAGCAAAATCCTAAAAAGGGAAGGCATCTCTGATCAGTACTAGCAAGAAACTACGATCCCTCATAAAATCATCTAAGGCCAGCTTCGAAAGAAAAATTGCACAAGACGCTAAAGATAATCACAAGGCCTTCTTTACTTATGTCAGGAACCTGGGTGGCAACTCCCAGATATGCTCTGAGTTAGTGCAAAATGACAAAAAATACACTGAACCCACAGACATTGCCAACATCCTGGCAGACAGGTTCAGTGCAAACTCTCCCCCCCCCCCCAAAAGAGCAAATGTCTATCCCAAAAGAGTGTAGCCTCCCTGACATCACATATGTACAGTTGAGAGCTGCCCTCTCCAAAGCAAAACACACAACATCAATGGGACTGGACGGTGTCCCGGGCTGCGTCTTACATGAGCTCAAAGAAGAACTGAACCCTCACATAAAGTCACTGTTCAGTCTCAGACTTACTACAGGATATGTACCCAAGGAATAGCGTACAGCAACAGTGGCCCCACTCCACAAAGGTGGTGCCACAACAGACCCTGGAAACTATCGCGCTATAAGCCTGACTAGCCTGGTCTGCAAAGCTATGGAGCATATCATCGTGGAACTCATAACCAAAGACATTGGGAACCTCCAAACATTGGATCCTACCCAATCCGGCTTTGTTAAGGGCAGATCTTGCCTCTTAAACCTGGTCAACTTCTTTGAAACAGTCACCAAGGTCATAGATGAAGGGAAGGTAGTCCACACGGCCTACCTGGACCTCACAAAAGCCTTCGACCCAATACCCCACTCGGGCATCATAAATAAGCTCACCAGCTTAAATATCAACCCCTATGTCACAGGATGGGTTGCAAACTGGCTCAGGGATAGAACCCACATGGTCAGAATTGTAGGTGCCATGTCAGACTCTAAACCAGTTACAAGTGGCATCCCACAAGGCTCAGTCCTGGGACCTCTCTTGTTTGATATATATTTCTCTGAGGTACAGGCTAACATGGGAGGACTATGGCTGACCATGTTCGCAGATGACTGCAAACTGGGTGCCATAATCGACTCGCCGACTGACACAAGCATCCTCCAAAAGGGTCTCACAGAGACGGATAACTGGTGCCAGAGCCATGGCCTAAAGCTAAATGCCAAAAAGTGCATAGTCATCCCCTTTGGGAAAAACAAAGTGCCCACAAATTACCACATAGCTGGTAATCCATTAAGTATGGAAGAAGTAATTGGGGATTTGGGGACCCAAGTAGATAGCAATCTCTCTTTTGACAATCACGTTGCCAAAGTGGTTAGAAAGACCTTTTATATAGCCCACCTTATCACGAAAGGGTTCACATCTAGATCAAGAGAGGTCATTGTGTCCCTCTACTCATCACTCATCAGGCCCATAATTGAATACAATGCCCCATTTGGGATGTACCTTACCCGACACCTGCAGCAACTGGAAAGACCCCAAAAGTACCTCACCAAGAGGATCAAGGTACTCAAACAGATGCCCTATGCAGTTAGGCTAAAGAAACTCCAGCTCTACTCAGTTGCTTACCACCTACTCAGAAGCAATCTGTGCCTGACGTATAAAGCCATGTCCAAACCAGAATTAATGGACATGCTCCACCTCAGGAAATCCAAATCCCTTAGAGCCACACGCTCCAGGGACTTAAACCTCAGCACAGAAATAAATAGGACATGCTGGAGGAACAGATTCATATCCCAGAGGCTCCCCTCACTCTGGAACAAAATCCCAATCCATGTTAGGCAGAGCCCCTCAATGACCCTCTTCAAGAGAAATCTTGATGAGTGGATGGGAGATCGTAGGTTTCGCCCTGGAATCTGTTCTGTGTCCCTACTAGACAGAGGCACAGTAAATTAACCTTAAAAGGGCTATCTTCTGTGACCTACTATACAGAGGCACAGTCAACTAATCTAAAAGGGTGGTGAAAGCCAAACACACTCTGGCTAGGTTTATAAATGCTCTAGGCCAGATAGCCTAGTATCAACCTATGAACCTATGAACCTATAAGTACAGTGGAAATATTCACAGATTATATAAAAAAACTTTAAAAGATACAAAAATAGTGCAGGATGAAAATACTCCATCTTATGCCCATGAAAGTTTAATTCTGACATCATGTAATTTAAGTACAGTGAAAAGAACCCAGTCAAAATGAATGAGTGAACCCATGATATTTAGCCATCAGTAAGCACTTGCTTATTAAACTGTTGTAATGCACTGATACTGCATGCAGTACTAGCTAAATTGTTGCCACCTGTGTCCACAGCTCATATTATCTAATTGTATTAATGATAATACAATTGTTTTCACATTTTATTTTGGCCTGTGGATAGGACTGACAATACTAAAAGTATTAACTGATTTTCGAACTATATGTTACTGGCTAAAGCTTGTGGCACCTGAGACTACAACTTGTTGCCTCCACCTTATTCTGATAACATTAATATTGTTTTGATAACATTAAAACTGATTTCCCATTTTCTTTGTGTATATCAAAGACTTTAATGGTGTTTGTCTACTTGTTTTTAATGAGAAAGAAACACATACTGTGCTAGCTGTTAACCAGCTAAGTATTGTAGTTCCTGTCGTATTCCCTAGCTAGACATTAAAACTGTCTTCCCTGCATACCCAAATCACCCTTTCTATATCTTTCACTTTCGGCTAGCTATCTAAAGATTATTTAAGCCACTTTAACTATATCTTAACCATCACATTAGACTGTATCTAATTATACCAACATCTGTATCAGTTTACTAAAAATAAAAAAACATAGGACTACAGTGTCTTTCTTTTAACAGCCTCCTAGCGTTAGGTGTTTTGAGAATATGAACTACCTCATTGTTACTCATAACCCCTTATTGCTAACAGATGACACCTCATGTGAAAGGTGTTGATGCATAATTAAACTGGAGGCACACCTCTCATATGCTTCATCCTTTCTGGTTGCCAGTGTTCACTACATATTTACACTGTCACAACCATGCAATCACACCACCACTCTGCTAACATCAAACCTATTTATTCTGAGATACTCTGTAAATTCCAAAGCTTTCTAAGCCAGCAGAATGTGAAACAGTGCACTCAGACATCAGCAGCACAATTGTACATCTCCTACCAAACTGACTATATTTTTATAATGACCATCCCTGGGATTCAGCAAGCTCTGCATGGCATGCAGGAATAGTGCAAGAGCTGCTGCACACAATATGGCAAACGAGCGATCCAGAAATAAGCTCCCAGGATGTGCACAAGTGCTCCTACAGTATTCCTGCATGGACTTAGCTCATGTATGCTAATTACCCCATTTGCTGATGAAAATCATGCAAATGAGATGAATTAGCAATCCAGGAAGCAGGCAGGCATTTGTGCAGGAATAGTGTAACTTGCAGAAATGTATTCTGTTGCTAACCGAATACATTTCTGCAAATTATAAAACGAGGGCATGATAGCTTGAAAGAAAGCATGTATTCAATGTAGCAGGCATGCCAATGTCCAAATATATGGCCATTAACATGGGAAATAGTTGCAAAATTATAAAAAAATAACTTTTTTTTGGCCGATTTTGGCTGCTTAAGCATAGGGCAGTGTTACGCAAATGGGATCGGCCAGAAAAGAAGGAAAAAAAGTTGGAAATAAGCTTTTTTAAACCAAATCAGCATTCTGCCATAATAGTCAATGGCATGCATAAGGCAACAATACCATGGAAAAGTGGTTGCTAAGGGGGAAGGCTGAGTGTCAGTTTTGTAACCATGCATTAGCAGTCAGTTTTATGCAATTGAGGGGAGTGATACTGAATCACAGATTTCCTCTCAGTGTTAGCTTGCACCCAAGTATGTAGGTGCAGCAACACCATGGTATAAGTATACGAGGTAGATGACCTCATAAGTGGGAGTGTCATGCATACCGTAAGCTTATTGGAGCTCTCTCTATGGCCCGTGTTTGCCCTTAGGTAAGCACAGCTAAGGAAGGGGAGTGTGTCTGAGGCTGCCTAGCAGTATTTACATTACCTAAATGGATTTTCATGCTGCAAACCCGGGTTTTAAAAAAAAAAACACAGGAAATAGAAGCTCTGTTCACATCTGAGCACTGGGTATGCACGCCGTGCCTCGGGGCTTAAACAGGAAGACAATGGGAAGGGAAAACAGCAGTAGGAAGGTAATCAAGGAGAACTAGCATAGCTGGCAGGTGAAATGTATCAGAATCAGCCAGTTACACAGGCAGCAGCCCAACCCAGCACACTACTATAAACTATGCAAACTCCTTTCACTCTGTTTTTTCCCAAAAACTCTACACCACCGGTGTACTCAGATGGAGAAATTTTACCTGACAAAACTAACAAAATGATACGGGCTGTTGTAACTCTCATACATCAATATGTGCAAGAGGCTGAGGGTGGTGAGGATGGGAATGCTGATGAACGACCCACAGTGAGGAGAAGGAGAAGAGTGTACAGACCCAGGGTAACCTGCCAGGGGCTACATGAGCTGGAGATAGTGGAGCTCTATGGGGTGGACAGGGACATCCTACAGCAAATTGTTGAGCTGTGCCGGCCATGCCTCACACACAGAAACAACAGAGGGGAACCCATCCCAATGGATACCAAAGTATGTGTAGGGTTAAGAATACTAGTCATGGATACCTTCCACAGGCCAACTGGGGATATCATGGTGATCTCAGAGGCATCAGCATCCAGGGTACTCCCCAGTTCTTGGATGCCATGTCAGCACATGCCAGTGAGCACATATATTTCCTCAACACCTGTGAGGCATTGACCAGTAATATGTGTCTCTTCCACCAAATAGGAGAATACCCTGAGGTAGTGGGTGCTATAGACTGCAAGTACATACACATCAAAGCACCATCCGGTGAGTAGGGCAGGGTCTAAATAAACCACAAGGGCTTCCCCTTCATCATCTGCTAGGTCATGTGCGATGCCCAGGGCATTATCCTGAATGTGTGCACTGGCAGCCCTGGAAGTTATCATGACTCCCATATCTGGCATATGACACAGCTATACCAGAGATTTGCCACTGGTGACATCCCATATGGCCACCTAGTGGGGGATGCTGGTTACGCACTGGAGCCATGGCTGATGACACCCATCAGAAATGCAAACACACCCGAACAAAAACTCCATGATGAGGCACATGCACAAACCAGAATCATAATAGAGTGTATGCTTGGGATGCCCATGTCATGGTTTCGGTGCCTGGACATATTCGGTGGAGCCATGCAGTACTCTCCAGCAACGTGTATACAAATTTTCATTGTATGTGTCATGCTACACAATATAATCCTATGGAAACAGCTGCAACAGGAACAGTATGGGGCAGGGCCACACAGCCCCCTAGAATTGCCAAGGCCAGCACAGGCACAGAGGGAAGCAGAAGAGGAACAACCTGAGCCTGCCCATGTAGGCAGAAAGAGGCATGCCCAGTATGCCTAGGCTTTGGCAAAGAGGCAATGCATAGCACATACACTGACATGGTAAGGTCCCAGAGAATGACATCTCGCTCTGACTCACACATGCAGTAAAATGGATGCCAAACATGACACTACCTGTGCTTTACCATGTATAGGGTTTGGACTATGTGTATCTGACATAGTCAGCCCTCCAGCACCATCCTCAGTACCGGCACAGCCACAAGGTAAGTCACTCTTCCTATCAATTGCTGAATGGAGTAGTATGTTCTGTAAGTTGTATCTATGGTATGGATGTGAGCATGCAAAGGAATCTGGTGGCTGAATGGGATGGCAGCAGATAGTGGACACCTATATGGGTAGCATGAAATCCATAACAAATGCTGGTATCAACAAAGTAGGCAGTACTAGACAAGGTGAGAAATCCCACTGCAGTACATATGGTGGCCCAAATGTGTGTCCCTAGGACACACACATGCATGTCAGTGAGGCTCACATACCCAACAACAGCATCAGCCAGCAAGACAGGTGTAGATGACCATAAAGGAAGGCTGTGCTAAGGCCTCCAATTGATGGCAATGGAGAACAACCCCCCTCCAGACCTACACAGACAGACTACAACAGGTGTGGCAGTTGTATGTTAGTTCTAAAGGGTAAGAAGTCTGAAACTGAAATGTAGGTCAATAAAACCTAAGATCTGTACTTTACTGATATGCCTCTAGTCTGCATGGTAGGTCAGAATACAAAACAAAATGGAAGCCAACAAAGTACCTGAAATACCAGTACAGTCATAGCAAATGTTTACAGTTGTCAGGTGTGCCCCCCCCACAATCCTATGTAGAAATGCAGTAACATGTACATGTGGGTTTAATAACAGTGGATCACAGATTACCTGAGTTGGCACAATTTACAGGATAGATTGTTGCATGTGTACAATATGCAGGGGTCTGTGTGTTAGGTTGTGTGTTTTATATTGTGTGGAAGTGGTCAGCATGTAGGCATGGATGGCTGTGTCTCAGTGGTCTATGGCCAGTACTGTTCATAACAGGGCCATGTTCTGACAACTGCAGTGCCAACCACAATGCATCCCAGCAAGAAACAATTCAGCAGTCATCCATACTCACTGTTCAGATGTCAGTATCTGTCACCATCTGAAAGATTGACATGCCATGAATGTGGGCCCAGACATACATACAGTACAGAGGTGGAAGTACCCTAGACAGAGTACATAAAATTGTAACTATCCACTGCACACACCTTTGGAATTGTACATACAGGTTAGCAGCATATTAGTTGTCTGTGTAGTATGGAATACTGATGTAGTCTGGCCAATCACTGGCAGACCACAAAAGGCACAGTTATGAAGTAATGAGAGACTGCCTATGTCCACGCACAAGGCAGCATAAGGGGAAAGTCCCAGGTATATCTGTGAGTCAGCTGCAAGAAGCTTCCATATCACACATGCACTCAGCTCACCCCACCATCAGCAACAGGTATATCACAGGTCATATCCCTGCGGTTGGGAATGAGTACAGTATGACCCCCACTTCTGTATGGGAATACCCACATAATGCAGCATACTGAAGAGGTGTCCCATGCAGTTGTGTACCTAGCTGTAAGCAGCACCCTGCCAGCATCCAGACCAATAGATTAATATGGACAGGAACTATTGCCATTAACACCTCGCACACTTACACTGTCACCCCAGGGGAATCCAGTGGCTTGCAGCCTGGGAATGTAGGAGTGACAGAATGCACTGGCCTGCTACAGATGGTCTGCATCACTACCAGATGCCCTTCATTCCTCTGTCAAAGGCCTGTGCCTCATCGGTATTGCCAATGTATGTTATCACATGGGGTCTCAACTAACAACATAACACAGTCCACAAAACACAAATGCAAGGCCATGTTGACAAATCCCAGTAGCATGCCCACCATGTCCTACTGCATGAACTGTGGATGAACCCCTAAATACTGCTGGGATGAAGGGACAACTATAGGGATACTTCTCAGATATCTCTTGCATAATGTTAGGAAGAGGATAAAATAACAGAGTGGGGGGTGTAGAAGCATAGACACCATGGAGTGTCTGAAGTCTGAAACTCTGATGTGTGCCCATACTATCCATGCCTGCAAACCCAGCAATTGGTGGCTACAAACCTGCTCATAAACCACAATGTGAATGGGAACTGACCAGATATATGAGCCCTGCCTCTGGGTAACCTGGGTGAATCTGTACAGCTGAGAGGTATGGCCACAGCAGGATATAGCCATTCTGTTACGTCGATAGATGTACAAGCAGGGGATCCTCAGCCACCACAGTACCAAGGTGCTGGACCATTTTCACAGACTCATCAGCAAGTGTCTGCAGCTACTCCTCCACAATGGCATGAGTGTGCAAGAATATGTAGGCTGCAGACCACAATACTGGACACAGCTTTATTAATCTTGTATTTCCTAAGAAATAACTGTGAGCAAATAAGTATATCTGTCAGTAGTTGATGACATAATATATCACAGTATAAAACAGTACTTATTTGAATATCTCTGCTAACAGCAACAATGTAATACAAGCAGCACAGACACAATAGTTACAGTATCCCACTATCTTTCTCCCATTGTGACTCCATATTGTCAACATATCTACAGATATCCCACAGAAACAGGTCGTTAGCTGTAGGTGTAGAACACCAAATCCTGCACTAGAGTACAACCTACATGGAATGGATTCACACACTCAATACAGAAAAGGTCATACTGGGCATGCTCCTACCCTTAGAGAAATAAAGCCCATGTCTGACAACAAAATACAGAAGGTCATACTGGGCATGCTCCTACACTTAGAGAAATGAAGCCCATGTCTGACTACAGTGGACTATACATATATGTCAGTCGAAGATGTCTGTGCATACATAAACCACATTGCACACCATTCATGCTTTGCACACACATTGGATAGGAATACTAACACATATCCAAGGCCAACATACTATAATAGGTCAAACATACACACAAAACAGATGTGGGGAAGAGAGAGAGAGACAGACAGTGACAGAGAGATTTCTGTCATGAGGCCTGTCCCACCCATCACACATCCAATTGGCCAATATCACATGATGTGCTGATGTCAACCACTGTAGACATTTGCTTTTGGTAGCCCTCAGCCCTATAGTGCCAGTGGTGCTTGTGATAACTTTGTAATATGATAGTACAAATAAGTATTCATCTAGCATTTGTATACCAGGTCCTGTGAAATGTAAAGCTGTGTATGACTGTGTGTTGTGTGTATGTTTCCAGAGGAATGGTTTATGGACCATTCACACACACACTGCACTTCCCATTGCCCATGTTAGCACTCATGCTGATGTCAGTCACCTTAAAATAACCCTCTGGCAAAGTATCAACCCTATAAGCTCCATGGGGCTTGCAATAACTGCATAATTGTATAATGTAAAGTACTAGCTAGGTAGGAGTTCTAATCCCATACATGGCAACTGTGAAACTGTGTGTGTGTGTGTGTGTGTGTGTGTGTGTGTGTGTGTGTGTGTGTGTGTGTGTGTGTGTGTGTGTGGAGATTAATGATTTTGAGGCCATTCACATTCACTACACCTCCCATTGCCCTACTTTAGCAAGCCTGCTGATGTCAGTCAC